>NW_028242310.1:0-287249 GCF_964263255.1 Lissotriton vulgaris
GTGATCATTTTTTCTGACCTCTGTACCCTGTGTGTGGCTCTGTGTGTGTGTGTGTGGCTCTGTGTGTGTGTGTGTGGCTCTGTGTGTGTGTGGCTCTGTGTGTGTGTGGCTCTGTGTGTGTGTGTGGGAGGCTCTGTGTGTGTGGGGGGCTCTGTGTGTGTGGGGGGGCTCTGTGTGTGTAGGGCTCTCTGTGTGTGTGGGGGGCTCTGTCTGCTAATACTCTCTAATGCTCCCCTATTGCCATTGTAAATGACAATACCATTTATTTATGTTTTTTTTTAAAATGCCCGTTGCAATGCTAATAGCTCTAACTTTAACAAAGACGAGACCATTGCATTGTAAATGCTTGTTTAGAGAACTTGAGAAATAAACACTTTAAAAATCTCTGGTCATCTCTTGACTTCTTATGTCATGGCAAAGCAGAGTGAATCTTTGTGCCCTAATGAGCATCAGAGTCTGGAGATAATGTGTAATAATACAACAAAAAAATTGTTCACTGTGAACTCATTTAGACACAGCATTCAGTGGTATGCAAATATATAATCCATCCAGAAAAGAAGGACCATCAAAGCATTTTAGACCAAACAATTGAGTTAATCAAAACATTTATTTTACTGGGGGACAGTGATGTGCTCTATGGTCTGCGGGCGTATTAAGGGAAAAATAAGTGAACATTAAAATTAATAATTTACAATGGTGGGAGGTTAGTCGGAAAAGGAATAAATCAAAAGAAACGTGCAAAGACCAGCATGTCCCTGAGGAGTAAACTGATGTTGCAGGTCTACTAATTTCCCCGGGCATGCAAGAAGAGGGTCCACCTGAAGAATCGAATTGCCAAAAGAGGTAGGATGGAAGAGAAGGTGATGGAAAAGAGTAAACTACGCACTGCAGCCAGAAAAGAACGAGTTAATTGTGTGTTTAAGGTGAAGGTTATGCATGAGAAATGGGCAGAAAGAGTGCATCAGAAGAACAAAGTGTGATGTGAGAAGGACCACTGCAGATAAACATGCTATACAAGTATATTGAAAGAGGGGGCTAGGTATTAGCCCTGCCTTAGGGCCTAACCGAATATAGAAAACAAAATAGCAGCCAAAAACCTTACCACTCAGCCTTGTTGTGAGAAGTTGGCCTGATATGTAGTGTTTCCAATTCTGGAACCACTGGGTATCAGTCCAAACAAACCCCAAAGATGTCAGGTTGTAAGTCAACCTTGTAGACAAGCTATCCTAGTGGTAGCATGGACTAAGCAGCCTTAAAGGCTTAACTTAAGAGGTCGTGTTAAGCGAGCTTGTTTTACCACATACAATCCTGTAATCAAATGAAAGGACACCACACAAGTATATATTGTAAAAATATATGTATTTATTTCTAAATTACTCCCCAGTACTCTTTATGAGGAAAGGGGCACAAGCGTTAAATCAAAAGCACTGTTAAACATATAAAGTTGGCACAATTATGGCTGAGGGCGGGGGGCCACTCAGACCATATACTAAAAAAATGGTATAAGTAACACTTATCGAACAATGGTTAGGCCTAGGGCCTAGAGATTCGCTGGGAGCAGTCAGGACAAGCAATGAAGAAGTCGGGAGTAGCCCACAGGAGACGGGTGCAGCACGGAAAGTGCGGCGCGCACCAATGTAATGTCAATGGTGCGTAAAAGTTAGTTAAAGTGAATTAAATGATACTTCCGCTGAACCTAGGAACACAAAACTTTAGACACAGACCCTAGAGGTGTGTACCAGTGTAAGTACACCGGCGTTGCGAAGTTACCTCACCCACAGGCCGTGGGTGCACAGGGTCGAAGTGGCGTCGGGTTCTGTCACGCAGGTTCTTGGTGCTTGGAGCTGTTGCAGCTGCAGGCGCTGTGAAGCAGAAGTGTCCGGTGCGATCCAAGGGTGGATCGAAGTAGAAAAGTACCTGAAAGCAGAGGGGACAGAGTCTGGGTCACTCAGCAGTGACCAGGGTGGAACCAGGACGGAACCAGGCAATGTCGGGCGCAATCAGGCGGTTGTCGATAGGCTTCTCTCCGCTGTCACGTGGGCTCTGGGGCATCTGCGACGTCCAGGAGCAGGTCACGATCTGTCCCACGTAGGCTCTCGCCGTCAGCACCGTCGGCTTGAAGATTGTAGCAAACAGCACTTGGCAAAAGCAATCCACGCGGAACCGGGAGATTGCTTATCACTCGAACCAGGGGGGTCAGAGTGGGTGCTCCTTTTCACAGGAGCTGGTGCAGATCTGGAGCAACCAGAAAAGCAAGTCGGATTTCAAGTTTCGTCGGCACAGGGGCCACAAGCCAGCTGGCAAGTGACCGGGCCAACGCGTCGAGCACACACAGGCAGAAGGGCCCCACGCAGCACTCGTCGAGTGTGGAGGGGTGAGCTTTGGTGCAAGTGGAGCTCGGGGCTGGGGCTTCTCAAACCCCGGTGTACAGCTTCGAGGGTCACTCGTGGGCTGCACGGTCAGCGTCTCGTGGCCTTTTCAAGATGGCGTGCCCCACGCTTCCGGTCGCCTCCACGGGTCTCAGCTCTGCAGGGACTGTGGATCGGGCAGGTAGAAGGCAGGCAAGCTTGATCTCGTCGATCTCTGTCGCTCGAGTTCCGGCGGGAACTGCAACAAAGCAAGGGTCGAGGGCTGGATGGTGCCTGTTTGCACAGGGTGGTCACTCCTTGACCACAAGGGAGATTCTTCAGTCTTCTCACGTCGTGTAGAAAGTCGAAGGGTCCAGATTTCGTTTCTTATGTTTCTTCAGGATGATCTGAAGTCCGTTGGGACTGCTCCCCCTCTTATTCGAATCTAGGGGGTTGGACATCCTGCTAGGTCCCCTCCTATGGGTGGGACCCAGGAAGGGGGTGGTTACACCCCTCTCCTTTGATCCTGGCCGCGCTGGGACAGGGGCTGGGAGGTCCCAGAACCGGTTTGGCCGGATCCTGCAAGGGGCAGCCTTGTGCTCCCCAGGCAGTGTCTGGTTTCTTTGAAACCTCCCTACTCCAATCCACTATCTCCTGTCTGGGGTGGTTTGACACCGCCCTGTGACAGGAAACTCTTTGTCCAGGCCTCCTCTGCCGGGTTTCGGTCAGCAGCAGGAGGCCAGACCCGTGTCTGTGGCAGGGGCATCCATTTTGTGGATCTGAGGCTCATTTTAAATCAACCGCGTTTCAGCAAAGTAACATGTCTTCTCCCTCTAGAAGGGTGGAATGCTACCCCCGTCGCCAGAACTGGCGAGGGGGTAGTATTCCAATTCGTATGACACCTTACACGACATGTTTTGATAAAGCCAAACCAAAGTTGCTATATAACCGCGAGGATTATAAGGCGCTTAAGAGTATATGGTATGGCATTATCCCGGATCAGCTTAGGGAGTTGTTCCCGACAGCTGCAGACAGGCTCAGCTCATGCCAGAGCTCCATCTCACATAAAACCACGCACTCTGCCTCCAGGATTGATGAGGCCTTCCATAGGAGTGACTCACAGGCTATATATGTGTCCAGATATAGGTTTAGATATAGGTATACTATATCTAAGCAAGGGGTGATTACACCCACTTGCCCCAGCTGAGTGATCAGCCAGTTGTGTCAATTTAGATAGCCAGCCAGGGGTGGCAAAAGATATGCTGCAGCCCCTGGTAGGCCTTGGATGCACCTATGCCCTGGGCACCTATAGTGCTCTGTACAGGGGCTGATAAGGTGACCCAAGCCAATCTAGTTATGCACCTAGGGTACATGGAATCCATTTTACAGAGAGAGCAGATAGCCTGGGGCCCTGATTAGCAGGGAACCAGGCCAACTAAGTCGAAAACCAGCTAAACACAGGGCAAAAAATCTGGGGTAACCATAGTCAGGTAGCCACCTTCCTACATAACCCCCCCCCAAACGAAAGGAGATAAGGCTATCCTTGGCCAGGTAAGCCTATATTGCCTGAGTGGCCATATAAGGAAGTACCTGCACTAGCATGGGTACCCCCTGTCTCATGGTCCACTAAGCAGTCCCTCACCCTAGGGGTATTAGAGGGTCTCCACCATAGGGAATCACTACCTTGGGTGTGTTTATGCAAAGTTAAAGGCTGGTTTGGATATGGAGTACTGAAGTGAGGCTCCACTATTTTTGGGCTCAACTTCCTCCAATTATCTTCCACCATGTGTGCCTTTCTTTCTTCAACTGAGTTGCACTGAGCTCTCAGGGTCAACCTCTGGCTACCTAAAGCTGGAGGCTGGGTCCCTCTGTTTGGCTTGCTGGAGGGACAGTTCAGGTTTGGGCCCTTTGGGTCCCAGGTTTGGCTGTGCCCAACAGAATCCATCTGTGGGAGGTCCCTAACTATTTTTAAGGGGGCTCCCTCAGGAGTTTTTAAAGTTTTCACCTTACTAGGCCTACTAGTTTTGGTGCCCCTAATCTGTTGATGGGGGTGCTTTATTTGACAGGGGGCCCTCTGGGTCTCACTGTCCTTCTTGTCCTCTGCAGCCCTGGGCTGACTAAGGCAAGGTAGAGAGGGGCAGGTTACCTGCTCCAGACTGGATCCCACCTGAGAAGGGCCCACTGCCATCAGAGGCTCTGTCAGGCCAGGCCTAACAACCTCTGGGGCAGTTCCTTCATCAGGGGTAAGATCAGTTCCCTGAGGAGGCTGATCCTGTCCTACTGTCTGGTGAGGGGGAGATTTCTCTTCCTCCTCCATGCTCTCAGTTTGGGTGGAGTGATCCATCATTTCAGGCTTCACAACACACATATCTGTTTGAGTTTGGGCTGTGGCCATCACAGCCCCACCAACCTTTTCAGGAGGAGACTCAGTTTGGGTTTCTGCTGTTATCATAACAGCTTTGCTATTCTGTTTTGGAAGAGCTTCTGGTAAAGATGGGGCAGAGAGTTGCTCAGCCCTACCAACCCTTTCAGGAGGGACATCTTGAATTGGGGCTATAGCCAGTACAGCCCCACTAACCTTTCCATTGGAGTTTACCATTCTAGAATGGATTTCCTGTTAAACCTCAGCCCAGGCTGAGATTTCTAAATCATTGCCCAGTAGGCAGTCTACAGGCAAGTTTGGTGACACTGCCACTCTCTTTGGGCCAGTGACACCTCCCCAGCTGAGACTTACTACTGCCATGGGATGATTTGTTTGGATACCATCAATGTTTGTTACCTGGTATGTGGCACCTGGTAAAAGTTGCTTAGAGGGGACTATACAGTCAGCCACCATGGTGATGCTAGCCCCTGTGTCTCTAAAAGCTTCAACTTTCAAACCATTGATGATGGGTTCTTGTTTATATTTGCTCAAGGTATTTGGGCAAACAGAGAAGTTGGCAAACCCCATGCCAGTCTCATAAACAAGATCATTTGGGGATGGGGACCTGGATAGGCCAGGGTCCCCTTGGGCTCCAAAAGTAAACCCACCCAGATTCCTGGGTGTGCTCCCACTTCCTGGGGGATTACTGCTGACAGTAACAGGAAGTGTTGGAGCTGGCTTTGGAGGTATGTTTTCTTTATTGCCATTCTTGGGACAACAGCTGTCTGTTTTGTAATGCCCAACCTGTTTACAGGCATGACAATAAGGTTTTTTCTCAGTTGATGAAGTGTCTTGGGACCCACCCCCCTTCTTGGAGTTTTGGGGCCCTGGGGAAGTGTTTTCTTTACTTTTATCCCCACCCTTATCTTGAGGCTTGGTAGACTCCTTCTTCTGGTTATTGTCCTGATTCTTAGGCCTAATCCTGGTTCTGACCCATTTATCTGCCCTCTTTCCCAATTCTTGGGGAGAGGTCAAATCTGAGTCCACCAGGTGCTGGTGTAAGAGCTGGTTCTGACAATTACTAAGGATCTGCTCCCTCATAATCAAATTATACAATCCTGTGAAGTCATGTACTTTGCTGCCATTTAGCCAACCCTCCAGAGCCTTAGTTGCACAATCAACAAAATCAGTCCAGTCCTGAGTCTGTGTCTTCTGGGTATCTCTGAACTTTAACCTGTACTGTTCAGTGGTTAAGCCAAACCCATCTATTAGGACACTCTTCAGGACTTTGTAATTGCTGGCATCCTCATGTCTGACAGTGAGGAGCCTATCTCTCCCTTTCTCTGAAAAGGAGTACCATAAGATTGCTGCCCACTGTTCCTCAGGAACCTGCTGTACCATGCAGGCTCTCTCCAGAGCAGTCATCCATTTGTGGATGTCATCCCCTTCCTGGTAGGGGGGCACAATCTTTGTCAGGTTTCTACTATCATAGGACCTGGGTTTCTCTTTAGGAATTTTGCTGCCACCAGTGGCATCTAAGCCACTTATTTTTTTCTCCCTTGCCAAGGTAAGTTTAGCTTGTTCCAAGGTAAGCTTAGCTTGAGCCAGGGCTACCTCTTCCCTCTCTATCTGGAGTTGGACAGCCCTCATTCTGGCCCTATGCTCTTTTCTCTGGGAGGAAGTCATCCCTCTTTGAGATTCTCTTGAGGCACTAGAAAGGTGAGAGTCCCCTGATAGAGACCTCTCCCTCCTATTACCTGGGAGAATTTGGTTATGAGATCTGGGGTGGTGCTGGCCCTCCCCATTCCCATGTAGGTCCAAGTTGGCCTGGTTAAGGCTGGCAACCTGTCCCTGGTTTCCCCTCTGATCCTGATCTTCAGGCTCTTCTAAATCAGAGCCTTCCTCTTCCTCTTCCTCCTCCACTACATCATCATCTGGAAGATCCTCATTCTCAGGGGAGTTTATCCCTTCACCTGATTCTAAGGGAGCCTGACTCACCTTATCTAGGTCATCCTTTTCTAGGAGAGCTATTAGGGAAGGAATGGTAGGGCCTCTGCCCTTTTTTAGCCCCCTGGCTGTGCACAAGGCACTCAGGTCTTTGTGGCTAAGGTTGTCATATCTGGATGTTGTCCCTATAGGATCAACTTCTACAGGAGCAGAGCCTGAGGCTCTATCTGCATCAGACATGACTGCTAGTGAGGTGTAAGTGGTGCACTTACCTACACTAAGTGGTTTCCTACTGTACCTTGCTAGTGAGTTGTAGTCAGGGTGTGCTAATCCCTTTAATCTACAACTACTAAGTTCAGTAGAACTTAATATGCTAAGCTTTTGATTTATATGTACCTAGAGGTACTTGATGTGATCTTTCAATTTGATAAAGATTGCAATGGTAAAACAAACAGCAAGCTCAAATCCGCACCGCTGCACACCAATGTGAGAAGTTGGCCTGATATGTAGTGTTTCCAATTCTGGAACCACTGGGTATCAGTCCAAACAAACCCCAAAGATGTCAGGTTGTAAGTCAACCTTGTAGACAAGCTATCCTAGTGGTAGCATGGACTAAGCAGCCTTAAAGGCTTAACTTAAGAGGTCGTGTTAAGCGAGCTTGTTTTACCACATACAATCCTGTAATCAAATGAAAGGACACCACACAAGTATATATTGTAAAAATATATGTATTTATTTCTAAATTACTCCCCAGTACTCTTTATGAGGAAAGGGGCACAAGCGTTAAATCAAAAGCACTGTTAAACATATAAAGTTGGCACAATTATGGCTGAGGGCGGGGGGCCACTCAGACCATATACTAAAAAAATGGTATAAGTAACACTTATCGAACAATGGTTAGGCCTAGGGCCTAGAGATTCGCTGGGAGCAGTCAGGACAAGCAATGAAGAAGTCGGGAGTAGCCCACAGGAGACGGGTGCAGCACGGAAAGTGCGGCGCGCACCAATGTAATGTCAATGGTGCGTAAAAGTTAGTTAAAGTGAATTAAATGATACTTCCGCTGAACCTAGGAACACAAAACTTTAGACACAGACCCTAGAGGTGTGTACCAGTGTAAGGACACCGGCGTTGCGAAGTTACCTCACCCACAGGCCGTGGGTGCACAGGGTCGAAGTGGCGTCGGGTTCTGTCACGCAGGTTCTTGGTGCTTGGAGCTGTTGCAGCTGCAGGCGCTGTGAAGCAGAAGTGTCCGGTGCGATCCAAGGGTGGATCGAAGTAGAAAAGTACCTGAAAGCAGAGGGGACAGAGTCTGGGTCACTCAGCAGTGACCAGGGTGGAACCAGGACGGAACCAGGCAATGTCGGGCGCAATCAGGCGGTTGTCGATAGGCTTCTCTCCGCTGTCACGTGGGCTCTGGGGCATCTGCGACGTCCAGGAGCAGGTCACGATCTGTCCCACGTAGGCTCTCGCCGTCAGCACCGTCGGCTTGAAGATTGTAGCAAACAGCACTTGGCAAAAGCAATCCACGCGGAACCGGGAGATTGCTTATCACTCGAACCAGGGGGGTCAGAGTGGGTGCTCCTTTTCACAGGAGCTGGTGCAGATCTGGAGCAACCAGAAAAGCAAGTCGGATTTCAAGTTTCGTCGGCACAGGGGCCACAAGCCAGCTGGCAAGTGACCGGGCCAACGCGTCGAGCACACACAGGCAGAAGGGCCCCACGCAGCACTCGTCGAGTGTGGAGGGGTGAGCTTTGGTGCAAGTGGAGCTCGGGGCTGGGGCTTCTCAAACCCCGGTGTACAGCTTCGAGGGTCACTCGTGGGCTGCACGGTCAGCGTCTCGTGGCCTTTTCAAGATGGCGTGCCCCACGCTTCCGGTCGCCTCCACGGGTCTCAGCTCTGCAGGGACTGTGGATCGGGCAGGTAGAAGGCAGGCAAGCTTGATCTCGTCGATCTCTGTCGCTCGAGTTCCGGCGGGAACTGCAACAAAGCAAGGGTCGAGGGCTGGATGGTGCCTGTTTGCACAGGGTGGTCACTCCTTGACCACAAGGGAGATTCTTCAGTCTTCTCACGTCGTGTAGAAAGTCGAAGGGTCCAGATTTCGTTTCTTATGTTTCTTCAGGATGATCTGAAGTCCGTTGGGACTGCTCCCCCTCTTATTCGAATCTAGGGGGTTGGACATCCTGCTAGGTCCCCTCCTATGGGTGGGACCCAGGAAGGGGGTGGTTACACCCCTCTCCTTTGATCCTGGCCGCGCTGGGACAGGGGCTGGGAGGTCCCAGAACCGGTTTGGCCGGATCCTGCAAGGGGCAGCCTTGTGCTCCCCAGGCAGTGTCTGGTTTCTTTGAAACCTCCCTACTCCAATCCACTATCTCCTGTCTGGGGTGGTTTGACACCGCCCTGTGACAGGAAACTCTTTGTCCAGGCCTCCTCTGCCGGGTTTCGGTCAGCAGCAGGAGGCCAGACCCGTGTCTGTGGCAGGGGCATCCATTTTGTGGATCTGAGGCTCATTTTAAATCAACCGCGTTTCAGCAAAGTAACATGTCTTCTCCCTCTAGAAGGGTGGAATGCTACCCCCGTCGCCAGAACTGGCGAGGGGGTAGTATTCCAATTCGTATGACACCTTACACGACATGTTTTGATAAAGCCAAACCAAAGTTGCTATATAACCGCGAGGATTATAAGGCGCTTAAGAGTATATGGTATGGCATTATCCCGGATCAGCTTAGGGAGTTGTTCCCGACAGCTGCAGACAGGCTCAGCTCATGCCAGAGCTCCATCTCACATAAAACCACGCACTCTGCCTCCAGGATTGATGAGGCCTTCCATAGGAGTGACTCACAGGCTATATATGTGTCCAGATATAGGTTTAGATATAGGTATACTATATCTAAGCAAGGGGTGATTACACCCACTTGCCCCAGCTGAGTGATCAGCCAGTTGTGTCAATTTAGATAGCCAGCCAGGGGTGGCAAAAGATATGCTGCAGCCCCTGGTAGGCCTTGGATGCACCTATGCCCTGGGCACCTATAGTGCTCTGTACAGGGGCTGATAAGGTGACCCAAGCCAATCTAGTTATGCACCTAGGGTACATGGAATCCATTTTACAGAGAGAGCAGATAGCCTGGGGCCCTGATTAGCAGGGAACCAGGCCAACTAAGTCGAAAACCAGCTAAACACAGGGCAAAAAATCTGGGGTAACCATAGTCAGGTAGCCACCTTCCTACATAACCCCCCCCCAAACGAAAGGAGATAAGGCTATCCTTGGCCAGGTAAGCCTATATTGCCTGAGTGGCCATATAAGGAAGTACCTGCACTAGCATGGGTACCCCCTGTCTCATGGTCCACTAAGCAGTCCCTCACCCTAGGGGTATTAGAGGGTCTCCACCATAGGGAATCACTACCTTGGGTGTGTTTATGCAAAGTTAAAGGCTGGTTTGGATATGGAGTACTGAAGTGAGGCTCCACTATTTTTGGGCTCAACTTCCTCCAATTATCTTCCACCATGTGTGCCTTTCTTTCTTCAACTGAGTTGCACTGAGCTCTCAGGGTCAACCTCTGGCTACCTAAAGCTGGAGGCTGGGTCCCTCTGTTTGGCTTGCTGGAGGGACAGTTCAGGTTTGGGCCCTTTGGGTCCCAGGTTTGGCTGTGCCCAACAGAATCCATCTGTGGGAGGTCCCTAACTATTTTTAAGGGGGCTCCCTCAGGAGTTTTTAAAGTTTTCACCTTACTAGGCCTACTAGTTTTGGTGCCCCTAATCTGTTGATGGGGGTGCTTTATTTGACAGGGGGCCCTCTGGGTCTCACTGTCCTTCTTGTCCTCTGCAGCCCTGGGCTGACTAAGGCAAGGTAGAGAGGGGCAGGTTACCTGCTCCAGACTGGATCCCACCTGAGAAGGGCCCACTGCCATCAGAGGCTCTGTCAGGCCAGGCCTAACAACCTCTGGGGCAGTTCCTTCATCAGGGGTAAGATCAGTTCCCTGAGGAGGCTGATCCTGTCCTACTGTCTGGTGAGGGGGAGATTTCTCTTCCTCCTCCATGCTCTCAGTTTGGGTGGAGTGATCCATCATTTCAGGCTTCACAACACACATATCTGTTTGAGTTTGGGCTGTGGCCATCACAGCCCCACCAACCTTTTCAGGAGGAGACTCAGTTTGGGTTTCTGCTGTTATCATAACAGCTTTGCTATTCTGTTTTGGAAGAGCTTCTGGTAAAGATGGGGCAGAGAGTTGCTCAGCCCTACCAACCCTTTCAGGAGGGACATCTTGAATTGGGGCTATAGCCAGTACAGCCCCACTAACCTTTCCATTGGAGTTTACCATTCTAGAATGGATTTCCTGTTAAACCTCAGCCCAGGCTGAGATTTCTAAATCATTGCCCAGTAGGCAGTCTACAGGCAAGTTTGGTGACACTGCCACTCTCTTTGGGCCAGTGACACCTCCCCAGCTGAGACTTACTACTGCCATGGGATGATTTGTTTGGATACCATCAATGTTTGTTACCTGGTATGTGGCACCTGGTAAAAGTTGCTTAGAGGGGACTATACAGTCAGCCACCATGGTGATGCTAGCCCCTGTGTCTCTAAAAGCTTCAACTTTCAAACCATTGATGATGGGTTCTTGTTTATATTTGCTCAAGGTATTTGGGCAAACAGAGAAGTTGGCAAACCCCATGCCAGTCTCATAAACAAGATCATTTGGGGATGGGGACCTGGATAGGCCAGGGTCCCCTTGGGCTCCAAAAGTAAACCCACCCAGATTCCTGGGTGTGCTCCCACTTCCTGGGGGATTACTGCTGACAGTAACAGGAAGTGTTGGAGCTGGCTTTGGAGGTATGTTTTCTTTATTGCCATTCTTGGGACAACAGCTGTCTGTTTTGTAATGCCCAACCTGTTTACAGGCATGACAATAAGGTTTTTTCTCAGTTGATGAAGTGTCTTGGGACCCACCCCCCTTCTTGGAGTTTTGGGGCCCTGGGGAAGTGTTTTCTTTACTTTTATCCCCACCCTTATCTTGAGGCTTGGTAGACTCCTTCTTCTGGTTATTGTCCTGATTCTTAGGCCTAATCCTGGTTCTGACCCATTTATCTGCCCTCTTTCCCAATTCTTGGGGAGAGGTCAAATCTGAGTCCACCAGGTGCTGGTGTAAGAGCTGGTTCTGACAATTACTAAGGATCTGCTCCCTCATAATCAAATTATACAATCCTGTGAAGTCATGTACTTTGCTGCCATTTAGCCAACCCTCCAGAGCCTTAGTTGCACAATCAACAAAATCAGTCCAGTCCTGAGTCTGTGTCTTCTGGGTATCTCTGAACTTTAACCTGTACTGTTCAGTGGTTAAGCCAAACCCATCTATTAGGACACTCTTCAGGACTTTGTAATTGCTGGCATCCTCATGTCTGACAGTGAGGAGCCTATCTCTCCCTTTCTCTGAAAAGGAGTACCATAAGATTGCTGCCCACTGTTCCTCAGGAACCTGCTGTACCATGCAGGCTCTCTCCAGAGCAGTCATCCATTTGTGGATGTCATCCCCTTCCTGGTAGGGGGGCACAATCTTTGTCAGGTTTCTACTATCATAGGACCTGGGTTTCTCTTTAGGAATTTTGCTGCCACCAGTGGCATCTAAGCCACTTATTTTTTTCTCCCTTGCCAAGGTAAGTTTAGCTTGTTCCAAGGTAAGCTTAGCTTGAGCCAGGGCTACCTCTTCCCTCTCTATCTGGAGTTGGACAGCCCTCATTCTGGCCCTATGCTCTTTTCTCTGGGAGGAAGTCATCCCTCTTTGAGATTCTCTTGAGGCACTAGAAAGGTGAGAGTCCCCTGATAGAGACCTCTCCCTCCTATTACCTGGGAGAATTTGGTTATGAGATCTGGGGTGGTGCTGGCCCTCCCCATTCCCATGTAGGTCCAAGTTGGCCTGGTTAAGGCTGGCAACCTGTCCCTGGTTTCCCCTCTGATCCTGATCTTCAGGCTCTTCTAAATCAGAGCCTTCCTCTTCCTCTTCCTCCTCCACTACATCATCATCTGGAAGATCCTCATTCTCAGGGGAGTTTATCCCTTCACCTGATTCTAAGGGAGCCTGACTCACCTTATCTAGGTCATCCTTTTCTAGGAGAGCTATTAGGGAAGGAATGGTAGGGCCTCTGCCCTTTTTTAGCCCCCTGGCTGTGCACAAGGCACTCAGGTCTTTGTGGCTAAGGTTGTCATATCTGGATGTTGTCCCTATAGGATCAACTTCTACAGGAGCAGAGCCTGAGGCTCTATCTGCATCAGACATGACTGCTAGTGAGGTGTAAGTGGTGCACTTACCTACACTAAGTGGTTTCCTACTGTACCTTGCTAGTGAGTTGTAGTCAGGGTGTGCTAATCCCTTTAATCTACAACTACTAAGTTCAGTAGAACTTAATATGCTAAGCTTTTGATTTATATGTACCTAGAGGTACTTGATGTGATCTTTCAATTTGATAAAGATTGCAATGGTAAAACAAACAGCAAGCTCAAATCCGCACCGCTGCACACCAATGTGAGAAGTTGGCCTGATATGTAGTGTTTCCAATTCTGGAACCACTGGGTATCAGTCCAAACAAACCCCAAAGATGTCAGGTTGTAAGTCAACCTTGTAGACAAGCTATCCTAGTGGTAGCATGGACTAAGCAGCCTTAAAGGCTTAACTTAAGAGGTCGTGTTAAGCGAGCTTGTTTTACCACATACAATCCTGTAATCAAATGAAAGGACACCACACAAGTATATATTGTAAAAATATATGTATTTATTTCTAAATTACTCCCCAGTACTCTTTATGAGGAAAGGGGCACAAGCGTTAAATCAAAAGCACTGTTAAACATATAAAGTTGGCACAATTATGGCTGAGGGCGGGGGGCCACTCAGACCATATACTAAAAAAATGGTATAAGTAACACTTATCGAACAATGGTTAGGCCTAGGGCCTAGAGATTCGCTGGGAGCAGTCAGGACAAGCAATGAAGAAGTCGGGAGTAGCCCACAGGAGACGGGTGCAGCACGGAAAGTGCGGCGCGCACCAATGTAATGTCAATGGTGCGTAAAAGTTAGTTAAAGTGAATTAAATGATACTTCCGCTGAACCTAGGAACACAAAACTTTAGACACAGACCCTAGAGGTGTGTACCAGTGTAAGGACACCGGCGTTGCGAAGTTACCTCACCCACAGGCCGTGGGTGCACAGGGTCGAAGTGGCGTCGGGTTCTGTCACGCAGGTTCTTGGTGCTTGGAGCTGTTGCAGCTGCAGGCGCTGTGAAGCAGAAGTGTCCGGTGCGATCCAAGGGTGGATCGAAGTAGAAAAGTACCTGAAAGCAGAGGGGACAGAGTCTGGGTCACTCAGCAGTGACCAGGGTGGAACCAGGACGGAACCAGGCAATGTCGGGCGCAATCAGGCGGTTGTCGATAGGCTTCTCTCCGCTGTCACGTGGGCTCTGGGGCATCTGCGACGTCCAGGAGCAGGTCACGATCTGTCCCACGTAGGCTCTCGCCGTCAGCACCGTCGGCTTGAAGATTGTAGCAAACAGCACTTGGCAAAAGCAATCCACGCGGAACCGGGAGATTGCTTATCACTCGAACCAGGGGGGTCAGAGTGGGTGCTCCTTTTCACAGGAGCTGGTGCAGATCTGGAGCAACCAGAAAAGCAAGTCGGATTTCAAGTTTCGTCGGCACAGGGGCCACAAGCCAGCTGGCAAGTGACCGGGCCAACGCGTCGAGCACACACAGGCAGAAGGGCCCCACGCAGCACTCGTCGAGTGTGGAGGGGTGAGCTTTGGTGCAAGTGGAGCTCGGGGCTGGGGCTTCTCAAACCCCGGTGTACAGCTTCGAGGGTCACTCGTGGGCTGCACGGTCAGCGTCTCGTGGCCTTTTCAAGATGGCGTGCCCCACGCTTCCGGTCGCCTCCACGGGTCTCAGCTCTGCAGGGACTGTGGATCGGGCAGGTAGAAGGCAGGCAAGCTTGATCTCGTCGATCTCTGTCGCTCGAGTTCCGGCGGGAACTGCAACAAAGCAAGGGTCGAGGGCTGGATGGTGCCTGTTTGCACAGGGTGGTCACTCCTTGACCACAAGGGAGATTCTTCAGTCTTCTCACGTCGTGTAGAAAGTCGAAGGGTCCAGATTTCGTTTCTTATGTTTCTTCAGGATGATCTGAAGTCCGTTGGGACTGCTCCCCCTCTTATTCGAATCTAGGGGGTTGGACATCCTGCTAGGTCCCCTCCTATGGGTGGGACCCAGGAAGGGGGTGGTTACACCCCTCTCCTTTGATCCTGGCCGCGCTGGGACAGGGGCTGGGAGGCCCCAGAACCGGTTTGGCCGGATCCTGCAAGGGGCAGCCTTGTGCTCCCCAGGCAGTGTCTGGTTTCTTTGAAACCTCCCTACTCCAATCCACTATCTCCTGTCTGGGGTGGTTTGACACCGCCCTGTGACAGGAAACTCTTTGTCCAGGCCTCCTCTGCCGGGTTTCGGTCAGCAGCAGGAGGCCAGACCCGTGTCTGTGGCAGGGGCATCCATTTTGTGGATCTGAGGCTCATTTTAAATCAACCGCGTTTCAGCAAAGTAACATGTCTTCTCCCTCTAGAAGGGTGGAATGCTACCCCCGTCGCCAGAACTGGCGAGGGGGTAGTATTCCAATTCGTATGACACCTTACACGACATGTTTTGATAAAGCCAAACCAAAGTTGCTATATAACCGCGAGGATTATAAGGCGCTTAAGAGTATATGGTATGGCATTATCCCGGATCAGCTTAGGGAGTTGTTCCCGACAGCTGCAGACAGGCTCAGCTCATGCCAGAGCTCCATCTCACATAAAACCACGCACTCTGCCTCCAGGATTGATGAGGCCTTCCATAGGAGTGACTCACAGGCTATATATGTGTCCAGATATAGGTTTAGATATAGGTATACTATATCTAAGCAAGGGGTGATTACACCCACTTGCCCCAGCTGAGTGATCAGCCAGTTGTGTCAATTTAGATAGCCAGCCAGGGGTGGCAAAAGATATGCTGCAGCCCCTGGTAGGCCTTGGATGCACCTATGCCCTGGGCACCTATAGTGCTCTGTACAGGGGCTGATAAGGTGACCCAAGCCAATCTAGTTATGCACCTAGGGTACATGGAATCCATTTTACAGAGAGAGCAGATAGCCTGGGGCCCTGATTAGCAGGGAACCAGGCCAACTAAGTCGAAAACCAGCTAAACACAGGGCAAAAAATCTGGGGTAACCATAGTCAGGTAGCCACCTTCCTACACTTGTATACTAGGGGAAAATACTTCAGTTGCCGTATGTGGTGTCCACACAGTTAGCTCAATGGTAGGGCTACCATACTAGTCTGGGTGCCCACTGTAGTGGGTAGAATCCAGTAAGTTGTTGGTTTGCAATGATCTGATGACACAATGAGGAAATAAAAGGGGGCGAGGGGGGACCCAAAGAAATTAAGTATGTATCCCAGTAAATGGAAAAATTTGAGTTAAAATTACTGGTGTTCTTAAAGTGGGGCAATTCACACCACGCTGAGGGCCATCCCCATGGTCAGACTACATTCTTGGCTAGGGATATTGTGAGGTGGTTATGTTTTGGTTGCCGGCTTCTCAACATGCAGAATGTGGGGACATGTGGCAGTGGCTTATTGCTGCTCGCTGTGTTCTGTATAAGAATACCTATTGAAATCAAGCTTGTTCCCGTTCTATGCTACCACTCATTAAGTGCAAAACACGGTCAACCAAAAAAAGCCAAAACAATGAACAAGGTAGATGATGATTATTATTAAAAATATATCGTTTTTTAAGTGAAGAAATTAATGTCTAGGTTTTCCGAGTTGTCCTTGACTTGGTTATAAAAAAATTAAATTGTCAAAGCACTAGGTCTCGTCCACGAGACCTATTGGCTTTGTCAAGCCATGCTGTACAGCATGACTAAAAACATTGACGAAGCCAATAGCTTTTGTAGACCTGACAGCTTTGCCATTGATTTTTTTTAATGCCATGTTGCACGGCAGTCCCACTTCTATACAACATGGCTGAACACCGACATAGCCAATAGCTTTCGTCTTGTAGGCGAGGCATGTTGCACTATGTTTAATGTTGTTTCTTTCCACAGCTTACATCATCCTATTGCTTGCTATCCCTCACTATACTCCTAAAACCCTGCATAAAAAATGTACATTGATGTACTTCTGCTTGATTCCTCTCCTTTGTTTCTTCAGTGACCCTCTTCTTACCTCCCATGATCCTCTGCATGTCTTTCATTCGTACGCGTAGCCTCACCTCAGTCTCATGCTTGCCTTAATCCTTCTTATTGTTGTTCAAAAATCGCCTGACACCTCATTTCATCGATCACAGCCTCTCCTCTTTAAACCCTATCCCTGTAAACTAACATCACCTAATCTCCACCAGTCTATTCATCTCACCAACCATTCACCTGATACAGCATAGCCCCTACTAATGATCACACTTAACTGGTATTAATATATCACAAAGTAACAGAAGCAACTTCATGCAGTCTTTAAGAGCACATGATTAATCACAACAACCAACCATAAACACTAGAGTAACCTCTAACCCTAAGCTCTGTAGTAGCGTGCTACTCGCCGTACAGCGTTTCATTTCCTCATCAGGGGGAGTAAGCACTATATAAATATAATTAAAATACCGGAACTTCTGTTCGTTGCTTACAAAATGATGAACTACATATCAACAAAGTTTCGAAGGGTAGACTACAGACCTGCTGTAGGATTTCCCCAGAGATGCAGGGGGGCTGTTCTGTTCCTGACACCTGGTGAAATGCTCGTGCACACTGGTGTCGCACACATGAGCATGGTGGGAATTGTTAATTTACTGTGGAAAATGTTTGCTGCAAGTGATCCGCCATTTAGTGTAATGAGCTAGAACAGGAATTTTGTCTTTTGTTTGATTTTTTTCAGTGACATTTTTGTCCACTGTGCGTTATTGTGACCTTTACATACATACATACAGGCATGCATACATGCATAATTAAAGCACGTTTCTCAGCATTAGAACAGCGCAGCAAGTATTTCCCTGCAATCAGTCCTGTGTAGGACATTTTCAGTTTGGTGTCTGATTTTTGCATTGATGTGTACAGCAGAGCAGAAGGGGCGTCTTCCCCATGGCAGCCTGTTGTGGGTCTAGAGACACTTCTCCTGTCTAGTTTGAAAGTGGATTTTCCATCCTCTTATCACTCTCTGGTTCTAGCTACAGAAACCAAACATCGGTGAATGTCTTCACGTCCATAACTAGATCTGGCATGGAATGGCCCTGGGCTCAGTAATTGGTGTAATTTTACATAATTTCGGGAGATTTTTGAACACCAGCAGCATTTCACGTAGATTGAGCGAATCACCTGGGTAGTTTTTTGAGTGGCAGATGGTTTTTGCATGATTATGCGTAATTTCACATAATATTGCAGTATTTTGCACAATAATTTTACACGTAATTACGCGAGTTACTCCCACCCCTAGAGTGGAACCAAGAGCGTCATATGTTGAATGCAGCGTTTGTCACGCCCGGTCACCGCTGCAGAAGTGTATTCCTTTACCACACCATCATTCCTGGAAAGCTGCCTCCTCGCTTCCCCGTCTGTCTCATAGGGGCCACAACGGATAGAGACGCTTAATCGCCTTTACAATATAAAATATTGGAAGTCTGGGTGTGCAAGGCCAATTTATCGAAGCAGCCAGCCCACTGTGGCATCTCCTTTATGATGAATGTCGCAGAGTGTAACAGCTGTGCCCATTTTCGCTCTTACAAGAAATTAAACTCCTCATGTGTGTACAGCACATCTGCTAAATCTCTAAGGCACACTAAAGCTGTTCATCCAATAATAGACGCGTCCAATGAAAAGCGAATGCGCAGAATAAAACTCGCCAAATGCCCATATAGTATCTGAACAGTTGTCGGGTATATTGCTCCCAGGGCCCCCTAAGGCACTGTGATTTGTTGCATTATTGAGACAATAAATGATATTGCTCATTCACGGGATGTGGGTTTGTTGTGTTGTGTCTGTGAAGTGATACAACATCAGCTACGCTGTGCTGTGCAGTGCAGTGCAGCAGGTCTCACTGAGCTGCCATGTTCATCATGGCCTGCTGTCACTGAGCACCTGAGGAGAGTGATGAGACCCGGGGCCATGCTTGTATGCACAGCATGGCTGACCCCTACCTTGATGGGGCTCCTGCCAGTGGATGTGACAGTGGCAGACTAGCTTTCATGCCTGGCTCTAATATCTGGTCACTTCTCCGCCCACCCTGAAAAAGAGGGACTGTGGTGGTGGGATCTGTACGCAGACTTCCCCATCTGCGATCGAGTGCAGCTCTGGACATGACTCCATGATGTGTTATTTCCTCGCACTGATGTAGGGTGAATGGATTGCTGAGGGGCGTGTGGTTCTGGGGGCTACAGTAGGCTAGCCTTGGCTTGCTGATGCTTACCAGGTAGCACAGTGCCTCTTAGGCGCCAGCTGGCTCGGAAGGTGAGCTTTATGTATTTATGCTGCAGCTTTGCTTCGATCTGCCAAGACTGCAGTCACTCTCAAGTGGACTCGTGGGGGGCAAATAAAGGCTCTTTGAGCCTACAGTATCTGTGATCGGACAGCTCTGTAGTAGCGTGTAATGCTTCCACTGCTGTGCACAGCAGCACTGCAACCAGGTGATTGAGGCATGCATATGACGAGAATGTCAAATTAATTTCTTCTCCTCTTGACAGTTTGGCAAGAGAAATGTCCAGCTTTTCTCCTTGGCGCCTATGATTTCCATACATTTCACATACAATTTCAAGTTCCCAAGATGTATACTGACCAGAACCGTAGAGGACTTAGTTCTGGAATGCAAGTGAACGTGCAGTGACCACTGCTAAGAAACTGGTCCTGTGAGCAGGCCCAGGTGCTCTGTGCATATGGGTCGTGCACTTGGACAGGCTCAACTGTCCCCGTACATCCGTGTAGGCCATGGATACGTGAGGGACACTTCAAGTCACTTCCATTCACCCATTCTCATCACATCAGATGGTCATTCCTCATATACTCCCTTACAATTGTGTGGGTTTGTATTTTGTGTATTTACTTCGAAAACTGGAGAGTGCATTTTTATGCATGACAGATTAACTCTGGACTGAAAGTTCAGATCTGTAAGACACTCCTGCCGGTTCTTGGTCTAGTTTTTGATTCACATTGTACAATGTTTTTAGGTTGAGCTTGGCCAACGCATGCGCTGCTCTGTGAGACATGCTGTATTCAAGTATGGACTTGGAAGGCCTGCCCTCTCTCCGCCCATATTTGTCATTGGCTTGTGTCATTGTCCTTCGTAAATGCTGGCTTTTGATTCGTTAATAGGCTTGTTAGTCCCTCCTTAGTACCGCCATGTCTTCATTTGTAACCTCCCATGAGGACAGGCCCTTTTACTCTTGTTGTTACAAGTTATGTCTTCTTTAGTCTGTAAGCACTATTTTCTTTAATGAGTTTGTTCTACTGCAGGCAACACATGCTTTCTGCAACATTCAGCGCAACATGCGCGCTTTCACTTTCTAAGCAGCCCGGGACCATGGCGGCCGCTTCTATGACATGAAATAGGTCTCGCATTTACACATGTTTGAGCTATTGGTATTGTAAATAACAATGCCTTTTATTTATGTTAATTATCAAAACTGATGGTGGCCTACGCTCGGGCTCTGTTTAGCTGACTATTCAGCTCCTGCTCTTGACCTGCCCAAAGGTGGATCATTACAGACACAACACAGATTTTAATTCTGTCAGGTAGGAGATTGTCCATTGGCTAAGTCACATCTTGCAGCAGAAACACAAACACTTAAAAAAGCAGCGGACTGACAAGAAAGCAACTCATCCAGTACCTACCGCTGTTAGGTACCACTGGCCAGCAGTATATAAGGATGATAGCAAATGGAGATATGACTGTGTGACCGTGGAGATTGATGATACAGCTTATACTGGTTTCTTGACAGACCGTTTGACATTGGATGGAACTATGTATACTCACTTTATATATATATCTTGATACATTAGTATTCTACACTATTAAGCCATGATGAAGTTCTAAATTCTTTTGGAACAAAACACGTTGGCTGGATCCTGTTATATATTGGTATTTAGGAAGGAAACATAAACTCTTGGTGTTTGACTTTACGATTTGGACTCTATTGGATTTCTGCAGGTGCACCTCTCCATTTGCTATCACATCTCACAGCAGTTAAACACAATGAGAGTCAAAATGGATGCTAAATCTGTTGCTTGGCACACTAGCATAACTTGGGCATTTGGCTAGTTAGTAATCTGCAAAATTTACCGCCACCTCAAATATTCTCTGAACTTCACGAGGAATGCCACCTACATAACAATGAATTTTAATGTTGTTGGACTGAAAGTAGTGGTATCTAAAAAGGAGACTCTCAAATAGAATGACTGACATTGTTCTGCTTCTTGCATAAAATCCTTTGAACTGCCCAAGTGGTTTGCAATTTATATACAAAATCATTTAAACATGTGGGGAGAATGATGAATGCATAGGAGCTGTTTTTGGCTACTAACGATCTGAACTCCGAATGTGAAACAGTGGGCTCTTGTTTGGTATTCAGCTTTCATGTCTACAGTTTCTCTAACCGTTGTTCTAACAAACGTCTTGACCATCCTCGGATTATATAATCTAGGGTTTACACCTAACGATACATATTGGCACCAGAGTTTACTGTTTAATCGTAAAGAAACCAACAGATTATTCATCCACATATGGTGGGCCCGGGTTTGCTAGGTGGAACGTGAGGACTGCAGTGCCCTGGGCTTAATCATCTGCAAGAGATCTGGGGGCTCTGAGGGGAAGCTAGATGCTTGTCCTCAGAGCCATCAAAGTCTGTGAATATCTGTTCCTCATCCCGTCTCTCTATATTGCATTGCGTTTACATATGCTGCTCTAAATCCCTTTATCCATATGATCCCCCTTCCGTCATGAATTGCTCCGCCCATTCACATGTACCACCATCTCCTGATTGCAGCACCTCTATTGGTTAAAAATACACCACTATCAGTTTACTGTATTTGACATTCTAACGGTGTATGCATGTCATCGATCCAGAGCTCTATTTATTATATGTGTTATTGTCTTTATCCACTGCTATTGAGTCAGGTCTTCTGTATGGCTGTCAAGATGATTGTAACATATCAGAGTCCATGGTAAACTTTAATATGGTAGTTGGAGGGGAGGGACTTTATACAAGAGTCTGGAACCAGTCAGGTAGGAGAAAAGTTCCTTATTTCACGTTAGATCCTTAAATTACAGTCACAGCAGGTAGATCCTCTTATTGATCCATTTTCCCTCTAAATATAATCCGCTCCCATGCTTCACCGACACCAGCATTCCAAGGATCGTCACATTGTCACAGCATCCGCATTCGACTTCCTACAGTATGCTCGCTCAGCCCTTGCATACAGGCATCTAACATGGGCTTTGGGGCAGGGACGGTCTATCAGCACGGTTACCACCTTTGAGTAAAGTACAATGTGTGTTATATTCTACATAGAGTGCATATTAGAGGTAGTAATATGCTTTGCATTATATCTAACCAATTCAGTGTTGGCCACAGCAAGGTTTAAGGGTGTGATCTTCAAAATGGAGCAGATTCCTATAGAATGCTGAGTTCCCACAGGTCTATCCCAGTGTCTGGGGCCCATGGTCTCCATTTTGTGAGTTACGGTGCTCACTGTAAACCCAGTAGGCCTCGGCTTGGAATACTGGGAAGACCTCAGGTGTTTGATGTTTTTTTTTTGTGTGCAAAGTGCTGACTGTAATCTACAGGTTGCAAGTTTGAATCCTAGTAAGAGAGCTCACACATTTTATGTTCTGGTTGCAAAGAGGCGCCGGGAAACCCTTTGTGGGTATCTGTGCGCATTACAAATGCAAAAAATAAATAAATAATATAAATAAAAGAGCAGCCTGCAGGTTAGAGGTTTCACTCGTGGTAAAATAACTCTGTGGGATTTATATCTGCTTCACAGGTTTAGTTACCTAGAAATTAGGACCAAGTATTGAGGTTCAAAAAAGAACTCGATTTATTTTGTGTGGTACACACATGGGCATAAGTATTTGCCCAGACCCCCACTATATTAGGCATGCATCTGCTGTCTCACAGGCCTCCAGCCCTTCATTTGCAGTCTTTTGGTGGGATTCACAAACCGTGTGCTGCCTGGTTAATCACAATGGGGCAGTATACTAAGAATACTACCAGATGGCCATTTAGTGCTGCTGTAGATTAGTGCATCCATAACAGGGCAAAATGAAGGTATGTCACAAAGCATTGCGTGTGCATAAACCCTGGCTGCTGGACGACCTAACTTTTAGTACTCTGACCTTTAATGTTACAAGATATGGTAAAAAAAATAGGCGTAGAGATCCTCTTTCTTGAAACACTTGTCATGTTGCTACCAGGCTCGAGAAATGACTTCTGGAACTGCAGAACTACAGCAGGACCAGTTTTGCAAAAAAGTAATTGGGAAAAATCCTTTGGGGAAACAAGTGCTTCCAGTCTGGAAGTAGGGTTTTCTGCACTGGTCTACCAAGGGACAAAACAAAGCACATGTATGACGTCCTCGATGTCACACATGTCTGCACTCCTTCCGTCATCTCTCACCCACAAAAACACCAGGTCGAACATAGAGAGCTGGACAATTCAAAACTGCAAGTAGAGGCAGCAAACTTAGGGCCTGGTGATTGTGGACAGATAACTCTGGAAGCCAGGTAGTGGCGTCCGTTCAATGTACGCAAATGCTTGGCCACCAGTATTGACAGGCTTCCCTTCTTCTGTCAGTGTTGGGCACCACCACCAAGGTCGTAACGCTTTGCTTATCATCCAGATTTGAAGTCTGTGGAGTTTCCCACAGCGAGAATAACCCTATTCAGCCCAGCAGATCTTTAATGTGGGCACTCTAACCAATCTGTTTGGCCGTGTCCAGCTGGCAGTACGCAGACATTACAGATCTAAAGAAGGACCCTTGTTCATTACTCTCGAGCTCAATCAAGAAAAGATACTCACGTGTATCATCAATCAAACAGATGTATGTATGCCTCTTAGTCATTTATGTGCCTTTTTATGCATCTAATGGTACGCTTTTCTGTTTGGGGTTCTATCAGCCGAGTCCTCGACCCTTCCAGCACTCAACGATGCACAGAAGAACAAGCTGAGACACCTGTCTGTGGTGACGCTGGCTGCAAATTTGAAGGTAAGTGAGTTTCTTTCTGCTATATGGAGTCAGGGAGTGGACAGGGCGATGATTGGTGTTGATTCCAACCCATCATCAGCAGTTATGCCTTCAGCGCCCAGAATTTCTTCATTGTGCCCTCATCTCTTCCTCTCACTTTTATCTCTGTTCAGTTGCCTCTCCCTCTGCTCCTGGTAGTCTTTAAATGTCACTTTATTTTTAGGTCTCGCCTAGACAGCGCTTGCGCAGTCTCTGCAAGACATGCTGTATTCAGGATATGGGCTTTAAAAGCCCCACCCATTTTCAAGGACTACCCCTGTAAATGCCAATACCTTTTTTTTATTTATATGTTTTTTAAAAAACTGCAAGCGGTGCTTAAACATGCACTTTGTACTTCTAGTCATTGCTTACATTGTAACTGCCGCTCTTTTTTACTGCTTGCCTTGCTTCTTGTAAGCAAGGACAAAAGTGCAAAGTGCATGTTTACGCATCGCTTAGAGGTTTTCTAAACACATAAATAAAAATGTATGTAAATGTAAATGTATAGCGATTTATATAGCGCACGTATCACCCGAAGGCATCAAGGCGTTTGCCTTGGGAACCCGTCCTGGTATTCCCCTGTGAGATAACCCCAGCAGGGTATCCACAAGGTGAAAGCCAGGCATCCCGCCGCGAGGGGCCGTAGTGGAGATTAAGCAAGCTATTGCCCAGAGTCGCAGAGTGTGAACCCGTGAGTCGAGTAGGCACCGGAACGAGAATTATCGAGTCCGTGGAATTTTTGAGCCCAAGACCCGCCGAGGCGGGGAATTGAACCCTGGTCCAGGACCGATCTCAGCTTCCGGGTCTGCCGCCTCTAACCCCTGAGCCACACTTCACGTCATTTACAATGCCAATAGCTCAAACTCTGACACATCCGTAGTAATTTTATGACTGTATATTTGGTAGATGCCGTGTGGGAAAGCATATACATTAGGCTTCGGTTGTTATGGTTACAAGCCCATGATAAATGCTATAGGTCTGATTGATTTACTGGGAACGATTATGTTAGGTGATATAGCTCGGATCTGTTTATTATGAAAAGTTATGTCAAACGAGGAGACCTGACTTATGAAAAGCGTTTGATAAAGCCAGTAAGACTTTAAGGGTAGATTGTTCTTGTGTTGTGGTAAAGGCTATCCTACAGGCTGTAAACCGATATTTGTTTAATCAAAATCTTGTGGTTTACTGTAGTTAAGGCAGGTTTGATGTTGGTTACCGCCTTGGTGCAGGCCATTGGGGTTGAAGATATACAATATGATAATCCTTGTTAGGCTTTTCTGAGAGTTAGTATATATTGTTCTAAAAAGCTATAAATGTGTACATATTAGTAATTTTTTATTTGTGTGTTTGATTCTTGCCATCACATACACGATACAGTAGGCCTGAGTTGGGTAAGTTGACAAGCAAAAAGATTAATGCAATAACCCTAATAGGTTACTGGGAAAATATGTCAGATGTCACAGACCTGTTAGATTTATTATAAAAAATGATGACCAAGGCAGTAGGCAGACTTATTTATTGTGAAAAGGTTATGTTAATATAGGCTTTTACCTAACTGTTTTTTATACATCGGGAGTCATTACATCACAGTCATTACATCAGAAGTGCCTTTTCATTGCAGTTTGTTACCTCAAGGATGTCTTTATTTCTCCAGTATGTTGGTAAATATGAGGAGGAAATTCCGCAAATTTGTTGAAGAAATCAAAAAAGCATAGCCCCTTTATCCGGTACTTTACCTTTTGGAAAATTATGACATAGTTTGTTTGGCAGACCTAAGGTACAGAAAATGTGACACCTTTTTAAACTGTGGGGGTGAGAAAGTAGGGCCTCACACTAATGGTTTACCAAGAAGTACGATTAAATTGAATTGGCTCTTTAACAGGAAGTAGATGCATCATTTTATGAAGGAGGGGGCTGTTATGGCATTGCCAGTGATAGCTCAGGAGAGCTTGTACAGTCACATTTGGAATCACTGAGTTTGGCCACAAAATATTTACTCCAAAGCATGCGATGTTTGCAAAGTCTAATCATCGTGTTACAACTGCTACAAATTACCTATTTGATAACAATACTAGTTCATAATACTGATGATTTTGCAGCAAATTTCATCGCACAGTGAGACCTTTTCAGCAGTCTGTTTCATTAGAAAATGAGCTGCAAATAGACTACAAATCTGCTCTTTAAGCAGTAATGGTACCTTCTTTGAGACACAAGAAGATATTCATATACCCTAGCTAATCCGAGAAGGGATTCCCCCATAAAACCTGAGACCGACCCTTATTAGTATAGATCTTTGTCCAGTCTGTCATTCAAGAAAACAATGGAAAAGTGACTCTGGAGAGCACCCTGGGAGACTGCTTTAGAAGGTAAACTTTAGTTGTAAAATGTGCTCTAGGATACTGCATAATCGTGCAGATGTTCTACTATTAAGAAATGTAAAATAAATATTCTTGATGGGTAGATAAGAATATAAATTATGATCTTTTCTTTGAACATAATCTCTCCCTTTGCAGTGCATCCCATACGCTGTGCTGCTAGAAAAGCTGCATCTGAAGAATGTGCGCCAACTGGAGGATCTCATTATTGAGGCAATCTACGCAGATGTGGTGCGCGGTACCCTCGACCAGCGCAACCAGCGGCTTGAGGTGGACTACAGCATTGGGCGGGACATCAGAAGGGAGGACTTAAGCACCATCGCCCGCACGCTTCAGGACTGGTGAGGGTTGCGCTCTGTTCCTGTCTTTGCCACGGTCTCTTTCAATGTTCATTCAACTCCTACTGCTCAATCATCTGCATTGGAAAGTATATCGTGTTTCAGTATCACGGTCTAGAAATTCACAAGTACGTTCCAGAGCGACCCTTTCTAAACTCTGGTACTACAAAATCTGAGAAACAAAGAGCATCTACTTTGTACATCCAATATCTGTGTCCTGCTATACACTATATCCACCAAGATGGCTCAAATTTGTTGAACACTGATCACTGTGCTATTCAGTGATCAACTGGTCACAAATTCATTTTTTCAGAAGGTCGGTAGTTTGCATACCACTGAACCGGGTAATGGTAAATTCTCTTCCATTCAGTGAATAGACATGGCAGAAAGGTGGTATATAGTGCTGAAGAATAACTTTTATTATAAAGCAACTTACGGTTCCAGAACCATGAATATTTCTTAAACATTCAAAATTTAACACATTTTGCAACTAACCAACTGGCTTTATTGTTCAGTTAGACAAATTAAATATCTTCAGCAAAAAAAGAAAAACACAGAAATCCATGACAGTTACACAACAGCAGGCACTACTAGGTTCAGGTTGACCGATTTCTCTGCTGAAGGAGTTTGTAAGTAAACGTGATCTTGGACCATTAACTATGTACCATGAAATCTTTCCTTGTTTTCTACAGGTACTGGGTGGGTTTATACTCTTTCCGTAGGCCTGGCCGCATCCTTTCCTAACCCTTTTATTTCTGGATTGGATTGAAAATGACAAAGGGATAGTAATGACAATTTCCTTAGGAGTTTGATCTAGAGATTTAGGAATGGCTTGATTACTGTAACACGCTATACACTATCAGTAAAGCTATGTCCCGTGGGGGACTGAGGTGCTGAAGATAAGTGATCGGCTCGTTTCTACTTTGTCGCGGTCCTATGTAACAAATTATTTTGAACCGAAAAGTTCCTTTTTGGATATATTATATATCCTGCGGCACTCTGCTGCTTCACTCGTCACCTGCGCCGTTCACCTCGTTTTTCACGTGCAAAAGTATTTGTTACTGGTTACTTTCGCATTAATTGTAAATAGTGCTGCAACTACGCCTTTTTTCTTATTTGTTCTAAAAATACATTCTTCAAACCACCACTAATGTCTCCCTATCTCCCCTTAATGAGCAATTCTTGTGCATGCTTTATATAATGGTCCTTTAAATAATACCTGCCGAGACACCTATTTGTTATAAACTCTAATCACCCAGATCTCAACTGGGTATGCTGGTTAAATTCCTGTTTGGTTTTCTTAAAATATTTCTAAAGGCAGCTTATAGTTGTTGCTTGTGTTGAAGACTTGGGCAACATAAGCTGGCACTCTAGTGGTCTTTCATCTTGACGCCTGGGGACGGGTATGCATTTTTCGTGGTGGTGAAGACTGCCAGGAATGGGAAGACATTGCTGACCCGTTTTGGAAATAGCCGTGGCCTGCGGACAAGTTGGCAGGACTTGACCCAATTCTAGGGACCTTTGGTTTGTTTAGACTGCACAAAATTGGCAGCTTCTAGAGTGGTGTGATAGCCACTGACACAAGTTGGTTCACCAAGTTCTTGGACTAATGCTGGGTGAGGCTGTATCTTGAGTGGTTGTAAAATATTCATGGGTTCCTAATGGATCTGATTTTGACATATACAACCTTCAAACCTGGTGACTTACAGTAAGCAACCATTGAGTAAGCCTTTAGTTTTGACCTAGTATTATGGGAAGGTTTTTTTAACCGTGCTTCACTAATGCACAAGTACGTGATGGGCTACAATGGTTCTATTTACACAAAAACAGTTACAGAACAGGCAGTAGCTGCAGCACAACAAGGCTTCCTCTCTCTGTTTCTCTTGTGCGCTTTGTCTCTTTTGCTCGCTCTATCTTACTCTCTCCCTCATGCACTCACTCACAAAATACACAGCATATTCATTAGTAGTGCAAACTGACTTCCCTCCCATACACAAAACAGGAGTAATATAGAAAGCAACTGTGCCTGCTTCCTCACAGAATAGGTACAACATGTGCAGCAGTGGTGTAAGCTTTCCTCTCATACGCAGAACAGCAATGGCACAAGAAGCAACAATGAACACGGTCTTACACACTATTAAAAGGGACATCCTGTGCAGCAGCATAGAAAGATGGCTGCAGCAGTCAACGATTCCCAGAACAGAAACAGTCAGTCATGCCTTATCTACACACAACACAACCTTAATGGTGCCGGAAGAAATAGTACACGATTCTCTGAGCGTGTCCGTGCATGCAAGTTTGTGGTGGTGTTTGTTTGAGGGCCTGACACCACAATGCCACCATATATAGCGCCTTGAGACCCTCAAGGGTGCGTATCGAGCTTTATAAACCCCCGATTGATTGATTGATATGTGATTGGTGTGCCTAGAAGTGGCTCCTGTAGCTCACTTTGCTATAAGATTCAAGCTACGCTTCACTGAGGAGGACAGCGTAACCGAAACCGGTTTGGGGTTGCTTGTGTTCTCTTTCAGACGGAGCATAGCCTGGCAGGTTGTGCTGATCGGTTTCTAATTGAGCAGGAACCAGGCATATTTGAATATGGTTTGTCCCTTGTTTGCAATGGCGTAGTGAATAAAAAACATTTTCTGCAATGTGGGGTAAATCACCTGTGTTTAACCCCTTCGCTACGCCCGTCGGCCAATGGCCGTCACGAGCACTACTGTGGTAATGCTGTGCACGTCCGTTGGCTGACGCGGCCCCGTCCACTTAATCAAAACACCGCACCGCGGCGGAATTTGTGCCGCGATTAAGAATAATTCAACCATCCCTCCACTTAGTACTGGGGAACTCTTCCAGTTACAGAGAGATAACAGAGTGCAATCATAATCATAGAAAACGGATGAGACGAACAAAAGAGTCTTTTGACGTTTTGAAATAATGCATGTAAAAGCAGAAGCTGGTCCTTTCAAAGAGTCCATTTAGTGAAGCAAGATGCTAAAGCACAGAAATATGTAAAGAGTTGTACGTTTATGACCATTTCCACAGATTAAGAATTCATTCACTGCAATGAGAAATGTTTATCTAAGCGATGGAAAGGAATTTATTAACATTCTAACACGTCACTTTCCAAGCTCTTTACCAGTCCCATAAATAATATAAATAGTTTTTATATGGTTCTATTTGACACAGTCCGGTTGCTTTAAAGGTTTAAGAATAATAGGTGCTCTTGTTACCGATTCCAGAGGAAAAAAAGGCTATGTTGGGCCCACTGGGACTGCAAGCTTTTATCTGTAGTCCATACTCTACAAAAGACTTGTTTTCTGCCTATTTTCACTAAACACCAGCATGCTGTGCATGCCACGAGGCCATCATGCTGTGACTAACGGACTAAGCACCAGTTAGGAAAGGGATAGAATGGGACACAGGTGTTCCAAACAAGACAGGCCGAGGACTAGAGAAGGAGGACAAGGCAGCTTCATCCTTACGTTTTGTTGGCACCACATAGCTGCTATGTAAGAGCAAACCATACTCATACCAACAATTTTGTAAAGAAGAGTTGCAGTGTGGGAGAGTGGTGTTTGCCAAACAGGGCGGGGTCGGAGTGAGCAGTACAGGTGGAAATTATCAAAGCGGTTAAACTGTGGTCCCGAACGGGGTACAGACAGAGAGGGCCAGACACTGAAAGCACTGTGGGTAGGGCAAAACAGGACGCAGTTGAGGGGTGTCTGAGCGAGACTTAGGCAGGTGGGAGTTTTGGGGAAGATGAAGCACTATGTGAATGTAAGTGAGATTCAATCAAGAAGGCAGGGTAGAGTAGACTGGGTGCTTTTATGCCCTATCGTTTCCTGAGCTCTCATATTTAGGTCTCGCCTAGGCATCATTTGCACTGTATGTTCAAGACATTCTGTACTCGGGTATGGATTGTAAGCTTCACTCACTCTCCCCAATCGTTTTAATTGCTCCAGTCACTGTCCTTTGTAAACGTTGGCCTTTGATTTGTTAATAGGATTATTAGGCCCCCCTTAGTACCTCCCTGTCTTCGGTTGTTACCTCCCATCAGGACACCCTGTTACATGTGTTGTTACTCTCTAGGGTTCAAATACAGCCATCGAGCACTCTTTCGTTAAAGGGCTTTCTCCAGCCTGCTAAAGCAGACACACTATCCCACACTGGTTTGTTATTTTTTTATTTAACCCCTTCGCTGCGGCGGCAATTCCGCCGCAGCGCTAGGGGGGAGCGAGGGGGGGCCGAGCGGCGTTCACATGCTCGTGACGGAACCGCTCCGTCACGAGCCTCGGTTGAGCTGTGCTCATGAGGGAGCGGTTCCGTCATGGCCCCGCCCGCTCAATGGAACGTCCAGCGCAGGCGCGGAATTCGCGCCGCGCAGGCACACCGAGCGGGCCATGACGGAACCGCTCCGTCATGAGGACAGTTCAACCGATGCTCGTGACGGAGCGGTTCCGTCACGAGCATGGAAGGAGTTAACTAGCACTTCAGCCTTAGCACTAATAATTGCCACTGGGCTTTCCTTTTGCTTCTTAGGATCACGGCATGCCTTTTTTTCAATTCATTAACTTTTTTTTACAAATGCTAGCTCCCACACTTTAGCTTTAAACCTCTTAAGCTAAAGCACAGGTGCCAAGATTGCTTCAAAAGTAAAAAAAAAAAAAGTGCTTTCTTTTTCTACTTCTTTACTTTTGAAGTAATCTCTGCACCCGCGCTTTAGCTTAAAATATTCAAAGCCTAAGCGCAGGTGCCGCCATTGTAACAAAACTAAACAATTAGAAAGAAATCGCGTGGCAGCTATTTTTTTTTATGTCCTTACTTTGTTACAATCGCGGCACTTGCACTGTAGCTGTAAACGTCGTAAGCTAAAGCGCGGGTGCCGCGTTATAGTTTTTTTCTATTTCTGTACTTTTTAAGCAATTGCGGCACCCACGATTTAGCTTACGATGTTTACAGCTAAAGCACGAGTGCCACAAAGAAACAAAGCTGTTAGCTGCAGGCAGGAGGCGGTACAAAAGGGGGTGGTGATGAACGGAGCATCTGAATCAATCAAACACTCACACCCAGTCAAAAGATCTGGGTTTAATCCATCACCGTTCTTTAGCCCACTCTGCCACCCCAATTCAGACATGGCTATATTCAAATCAGTCTGACCCTGTGCCTCATGGGAACAGTCCAGCCCGAACTGCCAAGCCATGTCTTCCCTGGACCGGAAACAAGCTTTCGAGGACCGGTTTCTGGCATTCCAGCCGTCTTCAGCCCGGCTTGCTTGAATCCAGTGGCAAAGTGAGCAAGGGACTCATGTCTGAGCATACCCTGCCACACTTATGGCGGCCAAAGGCGGTACAAAAGGGGGTGGTGATGGACGGAGCATCTGAATCAATCAAACACTCACACCCAGTCAAAAGATCTGGGTTTAATCCATCACCGTTCTTTAGCCCACTCTGCCACCCCAGTTCAGACATGGCTATATTCAAATCAGTCTTGACCCTGTGCCTCATGGGAACAGTCCAGCCCGAGCTGCCAAGCCATGTCTTCCCTGGACCGGAAACAAGCTTCTGAGGACCGGTTTCTGGCATTCCAGCCGTCTTCAGCCCGGCTTGCTTGAATCCAGTGGCAAAGTGAGCAAGGGACTCGCGTCTGAGCATACCCTGCCACACTTATGGCGGCCAAAGACGGTACAAAAGGGGGTGGTGATGGACGGAGCATCTGAATCAATCAAACACTCACACCCAGTCACACACTCACACCCGGGCTGGACTGTTCCCATGAGGCACAGGGTCAGACTGATTTGCATATAGCCATGTCTGAACTGGGGTGGCAGAGTGGGCTAAAGAACGGTGATGGATTAAACCCAGATTTTTTGACTGGGTGTGAGTGTTTGATTGACCTTATCTAATCTGCCTGTTCTAAACTGTAACATTTGCCATACCCTTGTGCACCTAGCTACTGGAATTAAACAACAAAGAAAGGACAAAGCATGCAGTGTTACAAGGCACATTGTGATCCAGTCATATTTTGTTATTTTAGCACACATTAATAGGGTCTAGGCAAAAGTTTCACCTCATTAGGGCCAATTCCACACTGGACCGCAGTAATAGAATACCTTTTGATTCATATGAGATTGAATCAGCATTTGCTATTGAAATCAACAAACTGAAACAGACGTTCGAATCTGAGGCAAGTGAAGTAAATTTGTATTAATCTGGAATCAGAGCAGCCTTAGAATCGCATAATTCCACTGGCCATACCTAAATTTCTCATGTTAAACTCTCAGCCCAAGCAACATAGTTCAGTTTAATTAATCAATCGATTGTAATGAATTACAAGTGAACTGTTGGCACCATATTCTCATCCTAGTAAAGCAGTTCATGTTGTTGACAGGCCTACTTAAGTGTAAATCCTGAATATCGAGTAGGGAATATTGTTATTTTTTATTATCATAGCCATAATATTTAGGACAATTTTTTTTCGACAGGTAAGTATGTAACATAACATAATACGTATTTGTAAAGCGCACGTTCACCCCTAGGTATCTTTGCGCTGAATAAAAATGTTTTTTACCCAACTCAATAAAATTAAATTTATCGACATCAGATGGAGGAAAGGATGGGTGGACACGCCAAGATTTGAACTTGTGACCATGAGGTCGAACACAGGCACCTGTAGTGGACGCATTATTCCACTGAGCTACCAGACCCAGCATGTATAGATTCCCTGTACCCAACTTCAAATATATGTACCATGAAAATATATATATATATATATATATATATATATATATATATATATATATATATATATATATATATATATATATATATATATATATATATATATATATACATTTGTGTGTGTGTGTGTGTGTATATATGTTCTAGGCATGTGAGCTGTAGATCACATGCTTTGCATACTCCTGCCATCTAGTGTTGGGTCCAAATGTTTGCAAATAGTTTTTCTCCGAAGAAGTCTTTCCAGTCACAAGGTAAGGGGACTCCTCCTTTCAGTGATAGTGCGCATGGGCATCGACTCCATTGTTAGATAGTTTTTTTTCCGCCATCGGGTTCGGATGTGTATTGCTGCGCTCCGGTTCTAATCTGTTGTTTGGGGTTCCCCTCGGTGCGCAAGCCACTCTACCCACTTCAGTAGTGTTCCTAACGCATATCCCACATCTCCGCGTATCATATTGGTTGAAGAAAATTTCTATTTCGATTGTTAGACTTGTGATAGGCCGTCAGACCTAACCGGGTCGGTCCACATCGGAGATGATAGAATCTACTCCATTCAAATTTGGTCCTCGGTGCCACGCAAAGTACCTGTGCACTGACTTGCACGAAGTGTGCAACTTATGCTAATCTCCGGAGCACAACGAACAGGACTGCGACATGTGGAGATCATTTTGATCGAAGAAAACGCTCCACGATCGTCTGGCTCAACGTCGTGAAATGCAAAGCCAGGACATCGAATACACTCTGGACCTCTTCAGTGGAGGATCCGAGCTAGAAGAATTTTTAGCACAAGGGGCTGAAAAAGAGCAGAAAGAACCTGTATCTAATCTGGAATCGGACTCCGAGATGGAAGACTACATACCGCAAGGTCATCGTCCCGTGCACCCAAACACCCCATGCCCCGAAATTCAATTCAGGCCAAAGAAAAGGCTTCAGTTCCACCTCCACCTCCGCCTTCGGGCCACGGTCGGCACAGCAAAGATGTTTTTAACGCCCCACTTCCCGGGTCTTCACTGAAACACATTTTTCAGCCTTTCAGCTCGGATCGAGTCTGCCAAATTCTGGCACTGAGCCGAAACCTTCGGGCTTGAAGCCTGAGACTGCTTCGTAGCTGAAACCCTCGACGCCGAAATCAAAAACTGCTTCGGAACCCAAATCTTCCATGCTGAAAAGTAATTCCACCACGCACGAAGTCCTCGTTTCAGAAACTGAAAAGTGCTCCTTCACAGCTGCAGGATCCGATTTTCGACGTCCCACTGCCCAAATCTGACCAAAAACAAAAGGAACTTTACAATAATCCTGATACAGGACATCTTCTTACTAAATTGCCTCATAAGCGCAAACCTGAGTCAGAGGACATACATTATACAATTCCTTTAAAGAGGAAGAATGTCTGTACTAACTCTCCTCCACTATGTCCCCCTATATATTCACCACCTTTTCCAGCATTAGAACTTACTTTACTTCTCACACCAACTAACTCTCCACCACCACAGCCAAATGATGATGGTGATGTGCATTTACCTGTAGATCTCTGGAAAGACTACAATACTGATTCACCTACAGACAGTGATCCAGACCTTTACCCTGCAAAGCCTTCCACTCCTGCCGACCATGCAGGGTACAATTACACAAAGAATCCCTAAAGGGAGATTTCTTGTTTGAAACTTTGAGTAGTACACACAGATCTAGTCAGACTCTCCCTATACTCAAAGGTATGATGAGACATGCCGATGATCTATTCAAAGATCCTGTTTGTGCTCGTATTCTCACTCTCAGAATATGCAAAAAATATAAGCCTGCTCTGATCCAGTCTTTATTAAGGGGCAGTTACCACTAGACTCTCTGGTTGTCTCTAATGCCCGTAAACGGGCCAATTCCAAACCTTGGGGGATGCCCTCCCCTACGGACAAGGAGTCAAAGTTATTAAACGCTTCTGATAAACGAGTAGCCACCCAGGCAGCGAATCATTGGTGCATTGCAAACACCCATGCCCTATTAGCCAGGTATGAATGGGTGCATTGGGACAAAATGGAGAAATTGCTCCAATAGCTCCCAGATGAGCACAAAGCTAAAGCTCAAGATTTAGTACAGGATGGAAAGCTCATCTTTTAGATGTACATTAGATGCTGCCGACACTGCAGCTTGAGAGATTAACACTAGTGTGTTACTCAGGAGGCACACCTGGTTAAGGATTTCCGATTTTAAACCTGAAGTCCAACAATCCATCTTAAATACTCCATTTGATAAAAAAGCATCTCTTCGGGCCCAAAGTAAATCAGGCTTTGGAGAAAATGATGAAAGACAATAAGGTAGCTAAATCAATGGGAGCCCCAGAGTCTCCTTCAAATCGTGGCTCCTTTCGTCTCTCCTTCTACCGTGGGGGGTCTAAGACAACATCCTCAGAGAATAATGCTGCCTCGTACAAAGGCAACAATCAATCTTCCTCCACAAGAGGCTTCTTTAGAGGAGGATACAAAGGGAACAATGGCAAAGGCAGGGGCAAGGGTTCCACACCACGTAATTCCCCTCCCCCCAACGAGCAGTGACTTACCTATCCTTCCCTCCGATCATTTAACACCTTCTGGGGGATATCTTCTACAATTCCTCCCCATTTGGCAATCCATAAATACAGACAAATAGGTGTTAGGCATTATCCAACATGGTTATTGCCTGGAGCTTACCACCAATCCTCCTAACATTCCACCTTGTTCTAGTAAAATGTCACCAGAACATTTACACCTGCTCAAACAGGAATCCCAATATCTCTTGCTAAAAGGATCCATTAAGCCTGTACCGTTACAATATCAGAGATCAGGCGTGTACTCCCTGTATTTTCTACTTCCCAAAAAGGACGGCTCCTTGAGACCTATTCTGGACCTCAGAAAACTAAACCACTACATACTTTCAGAACATTTCCACATGGTGACGCTTCAGCAAGTGCTCCCACTTCTACAGCAGGGCAACTTTATGTCTACTGTAGACTTCAAGGATGCATATTTCCACATTACAATTCACCCGGCTCATCACAAATATCTCAGATTTGTGATAGCGAGTCAATATTACCCATTCAAAGTACTAACGTTTAGAGTCACCACTGCTCCCAGAGTATTTACCAAATGCCTGGCAGTCGTCACAGCCCATCTGAGATGACAGCACATCCATGTCTTTCCATATCTGGACGACTGGCTCATCAAAGCCAGCACTTACCTAAAGTGTTACCAACACACTCAAGCCACATTTCACCTACTACACCAACTAGGGTTTACAGTTAATGGGTTAAGTCCTATCTGCAGCCTTCCAGCATAGAGACTTATCTGGGAGCTACCATAGACCCCAAAGAGCTCTAGCCTCTCCCATTGAAGCCAAAATTCTTAGTATTCCGTTTCTTCTCAGTCCCTTTCACCCATCCAATCATTACCAGCAAGAGTCTTCATGCAAATGCTAGGAATGATGGCCTCTTGCACCCTGATTGTTCCCCATGCAAGGCTTCACATGCGTCAATTTCAAGAATGCTCAGCAAGTCAGTGGAACCAGTCGCAGGGTCAATTGACCGATCTAGTGTTGGTAGATGGCCGCACCCATCGCTCTCTGCAGGCAGTGGGGGAACCCACAAAATGTATACAAAGGGCGGCCCTTCATCGACCCTGTTCCACAGACAGTGCTAACAGCAGACGCATTGCTCACTGGTTGTGGTGCTCACTTACACAATCATACAATCCAAGGATTGTGGAGTTTAAAGCACAAAAGCCACCATATAAATCACCTAGAGCTACTAGCCGTGTTTCTAGCGCTCAAAGCCTTTCAAATTCAGCTCATAGGCAAAGTTGTCCCAGTCCGCACTTACAACATGACAGCTATGTACTATATACAAAAACAGGGGGGACACACTCTCTCCAACTGTCATGCCTAGCACAAGCCATTTGGAAATGAGCTATACACCACGGGATTTATCTCCAGGCAGAACATCTTCTAGGAGTAAACCTTCTCAGCAGACAGAAGCAGCAAATCCAGGAGTGGGAACTTGATCCTAAGGTTCTCCTCCCCTACTTTCAGGAATGGGGATTTCCTCACATAGACCTGTTCGCCACAGTCCAAAATGCAAAATTCCCAAGCTTTGCCTCCAGGTTCCAACACTCGCTCTCCAAAGGCAATGCCCTATGGATTCATTGGTCAGGGATATTTGCGTACGCTTTTCTGCGTCTCCCACCCATTCTGTTGGTAGTTCGGAAGCTCAGACAAACATCCCTCACACTGAATATCATAGCTCCCACATGGGCACGTCGACCTTGGTTCACCACCCTGCTGGAGTTGTTAGTAGTTCCTCACCAAAAGCTGCATTTCATCTTCAGTCTCCTGACTCAGAGCAATGGAGAAATAAGGCATCCAAATCCCAAAGAACTCAACCTGGTGATCTGGCTCCTGAAGTCATTGAATTTGATTATTTACAATTACCACCAGACTGTATGAATATCCTAGAAGATGCTAGAAAGCCTACTACTAGGGCATGTAATGCAGCAAAATGGAAACGGTGTATCTATTGTAGCAATAACAATATCAATCCTCTTGATGCTTCTATGCAGAACATGATCTGTTATCTATTACATTTACAGCAATCTGGACTAGCCTACACATCTATTCACTTACATTTAGCAGCAGTAGTTGCATACTTACAAAAAAGACAACACTTCTCTCTATTCAGGGTACCAGTGATTAAAGTTTTTATGGAAGGATTAAAAAGAGTGTTACCACACAAGAGTCCCACTTGCACCAGTATGGAACTTAAACATAGTCCTTACATGGCCAATGGGTCCACCATTTGAACAAATGCACAGGTGTCAATTAAAATTCCTCTCACGGGAGGTTGCTTTTCTCATTGCAATCACTTCACTAAAGGTGAATTCCAGGCATTAACTATAAAAGAGCCATTCTTTCAGCTGCACAAAGACAGAGTGGTTCTTCGAACCAATCCTAAATTTCTTCCTAAAGTAGTTTCTGCTTTTCATATGAAATCAGTCAGTTGAGTAACCTGTGTTCTTTCCTCAACCTGATTCTGTAGCAGAACGAGCTCTACACACACTTGAGGTTAGAAGAGCTTTACTATAGTATGTAGAAAAAACAAAAGAATTTCGCAAATCAAAGCAGCTTTTTGTTGCTTTTTCGCCACCACACAAATGCAATCCCATATCTTAATCAGGCATTGCAAGGTGGATTGTGAAATGTATCCAGACATGTTATGTGAAAGCAAAAAGAACTTTGCTAATATAATACCCCCTAGAGCGCATTCCACATTCAAGTTAGGGCCAGCTATGGCCTTCTTGGGGAATATTCGCCTAGCTGCCATCTGTAGGGTAGCGGTACAAAAGGGGGTGGTAATGGACGGAGCATCTGAACCAATCAAGCACTCACACCCGGTCAAAAGATCTGGGTTTAATCCATCACCGTTCTTTAGCTCACTCTGCCACCCCAGTTCAGACATGGCCATATGCAAATCAGTCTGACCCTGTGCCTCATGAGAACGTCCATTACTACCCCCTTTTGTACCATCTGTAAGGCAGCAACATGGTCTACACCGCACACATTCAGCAACTACTATTGTGTAGGTGTGTTAGCGAGGCAATAAGATAATGTAGGCCAGGCAGTACTTAAAACACTGTTTCAAACAACTACAGGTTAGCCTCCGCTTTGGGAGTATACTGCTGTATAGTTTATGCAAAGCATGTGATTTACAGCTCACATGCCTCAAACGAATAATGTTACTTACCCAGTAAGCATCTGTTCTTGCATGTAGAGCTGTAGATTCACAGGCGTCCACCCGCCTCCCCGGGTACCTGTAGTTGTTGCAGTTCTCACTTTACATAAATAAGCATGGACATCTCTATTCTACACTTACTAACTCCATTTTCACCCTCTGTGGGAAAACAATCTAACAATGGAGTTGATGCCCATGCGCACCATCACAGAAAGGAGGAGTCACCTTACCTTGTGACTGGAAAGACTTCTTCGAAGAAAAACAACTTGCAAACAACTGGACCCAATGCTAGATGGCAGGAATATGCAAAGCATGTGACTCTACAGCTCTACATGCCACGAACAAATGCTTACTGGGTAAGTATATATATATATACACACACACACACACTTTGGACCTTTAATGCAAAGCAGGGAGTCTAACGATCGGAACCTGCTAATCTACTCTGGAACTGGCAGCACTCCATGTTGCCCTCCATACCACCGACCCAGGTGCATAAACATGATGCACCCTGGGAGTTGGAGTCCGGTTAATGGATCCTGATGTCCAACAGGTGAGCCAACGACTTTAGGGGAGGAGCCCAGAGACGCCAGATTACACTTTAAGGCGGAGCAGGACTGATTAACATTTTTCCAAGACTCGTGTGGGTGCAAGGCTCTGTGAACGCCGAAATGCATGTGCCGCCACTCACCTTTTGTATTTTTGGAATAAAGCACCTCCAACGAATTCCCCTTTGGCCTCCGCGCTTTTCCTTGTGTGAAGAGGTGTTTTGGATATATATATATATATATATATATATATATTGACGCTCCCGAGATTTAACAGCAAATTCAGCCGATCAGCAAAACAGGAACCAGCAAGACCCAAAGATGGTGCAAATTTTCTTTTATTGAATGTTAGCCCAGCACCAGTCCGCCATGACGCGTTTTGGCTAGAGATAGCCTTGATCACATATCTGAAGGTAAAGTTTTTACTACAAAGAGCTCTAATGCCTAGAGGCCTTTGGGTGCTTTATAAATATACAAACACTAAAATATGTGTGCAAAGTGCATACCACTGCTGTCAATCATGGTTAGATCAGTTGAGCAGCAAGCCTGTTGCAGGAATACGAGTAACTTGCAGGTGATACAAGCCATTAACAGCAGCACAGATCAGAGGGTTAGAGCACCTGCTGGAAATCTGCAAGTAGCCTCCTGGTCACAGATTTGAATTCAGGTACACCAGAGTAAGCCCCTCAATCCGCTTGCAGGTTTTCAAAACACATATATAAAAGGCATTGTCATTTACAATGCCAATAGCTCAAACTCTCGCAAATGCGAGACATATTGCGCTGCAAATCTTTGGTCATATGTGGCACAGTTCAGAGCATCCCTTTCAGACAGAGCACTCCAAGAAAATGAAGGACTAGAAGGAGAAAAAATAACTTTTTGGTATTAGCCAACAGGGCGATCCCCATACAAAGTCTTAAAGCATTCACACAAAAGATATCTATGCACCACCTCACCCCTAATGCAAGGTTCAATGTTCATGAACATACCACCCCAAGTCTTTCTGTTTTTCTCACTGTACCTTAAATACTTCTCTCACCCTTTCAGGTGCCAGGGATGTGAGGCTATGCTTGGTGGAATCGAAGAGCAAGTCAGCCGTGCTAATCATCAGAAGGAGCAGCACCTGAGCGTCACCCAGCAGATTGAGGCAGAGGTGGGTATTCAGGGTGATGATGCTATAGTGTCTTTGGGTGGTATGGCATGTATGATTGTTCAGAAGAGGTGTGGTATCACCATTAAAAGGGGCTTCCACACATGTAGCAGTAGGTACTTTTTGAGGGAAGTGTCACAGGTCATTTGGTAAGCAAGGATGAGAAGCTTACTAATAGCTATTGAATGTGAAAATATATGGAGTATTATTGCTTCCTGGTGACAAGTAATCATGCAAATTGAAGAATGTCCACTATGGCAAAAATCCTTGTAGGCCTTGGTCCGTTCTGTTTACAGAAATAGACTGAGATTGCAAGCTCAATGGTAGCCATCAACCACTGAACTAGGTTTAGATGGAGTCTGTGTATATAAGTCAAAAGAAGAGATGACCAGCTATTTTATGTAACTTTCCTATAAAAATAGAAAAGGGGCCAGGATGGCAGCCATCGTGTAGACAGACAGACAAACAGATATGTAATGGGCTTATTTCTAAGATTGATGGCTTTAAGAGAGGAATCTTTGGTTATAAAGACAGATTAGCTCCCTATGAATCCGCATCCAGAAAGACAGGACATTGAACTGAACCAAAGGGTAAGCTTCCTAGAATGTCTTCATTTTCGAGACAGCACTAGAGGGGAACAATTTATTTGAATCTTTGGCCATAGAGAGTTGCCCTTTGGTTTGGTACTATTGAGGCAGAAGAGGCTTCAGAAGTGACTGCCAACAACAATAGAGGCAGAAAGAGCCCTTTAAAGGGCACGCTTATGCATAGCAAACAAAAAAATAACTACCTGTTGTATATACTATTTGAATTCATCTATGCTAACTCCCCTTAGTATGCCTAGGATAAGTGACATCTCAAGTGTGGAAGCTATATGGGAGTTTTCCTCTGTTTAGATTGTAGAAAGGCTGGGGTGGCATGCTGCCTGTCAGTTGATTAGCCACGGATATGAGAAAGACTAATGGCCAGATGTATCAAAGGGTTTTACCCATTCTGTGTCTATGGGAAAATGTGTTCATACATATGGCCCTATGTACCTAGAAATGTTTGCAGGTACAGGAATGTTTTGTTTTTTATAGCATGAACACGGTTGGGGTGCGTTAGGAGGAAAAGTGGCGGTTGCCAAGAAGTTATTACAGCTTCCGTCTTTCATCTACAGGTGGCAAACTTGAAGAAGACCATCAAGGTGACAACTGCTGCAGCCACGGCAGCAGCAGTGTCAGTGACCTCGCAAGACCCTGAACAACACATGGTGGAAATGAGGGAACCCGCTGCCGCTTCCAACCAGAGGCAGCCCAGCAAGAAAGCTGCGAAGGGAAAAGGGTGAGGCATGGCTATAGCCCTCTACCCCTCCCCGCCCCCAACAGGAGACTCTTCACTGAACAACTGATGGGGATGGGGGACGTTTGTGACGCCCCCCCCCCCCTATATGCTCTCCTACCCCCATGAACTCTTAGCATGAACCAGTCTGGACTCTCCTCAGGTGCCGTCTTGGGTACTAGTGCTCCTTTAATGGAGTGAGGTGATTGGCACATGCCTTTGTCAAAGAGTACTTGCTAAATGGATGAGCCAATGTGTTGCTGTCTTTGCATAGAATGGAGTGTTGACTGATGTTTTATTGTACAATTAAGTCTGTCTGTTATTTGTGAATTTTCATAGCATGAGGTGAGTTAAGATATATTTATATAGAGTGCAGCATCATGGGGAGTAATTGAATTTCCTTTGGCAAGACTATTGAATAGAATGGAGGGAGACAGTTTGTCGAGGTTTGTAGTGTTAATGGAGTTTGCGTTGCTTAGTTGATCAGCGTAGTGATGAGACTGCCATTGTCTTTAAGTTATAAAAGGAGCACTTGCTGAAGCATTTGCTTTTACTCATTGAATTCTGTTGGCTCTCCTCTTATGAGAATCAAACGACCCGATTGACAGATCTCTTTGTATAGAAGTGGTTAATGGAGAAGAATTTCACAGGTCTGCATCTCTGGTTAGCTGAGAGATAGAACTGGTGACATGTGGAACATTCATTGCTCAAGTCAATTTGGAGTAGCAAAAGAGATGAATTCAGGTGCCTGATTGGTTGATGTTGTAGAAGAGGTGATCGCATGAGTGAGTGAACAGAGGTTATTGTGTTTTATTAAAGTCCATGAAAAATGCATTTATGACATTTCTTTGGTGCAGTGTGATTTGTTTTTCACGGCTCATTCCTTTCCCACCTTTTGTCTGAAACCTGAGGCGTTCTGGGGATCCCAGGGAAATGTTACTGTGGGGCGAGAGCAGGCCCTTTGTGATGTTACCCTGAATAATAAAGGCCTATAAACTTGCAAAGAAAGACTCCTTTGTGATTGAAAAAGCACTCTGTGTGCAACAGGATAGTCACTTTGGATAATCACTTAAAAAAAAAAGTGAGGCGCTTCAAAGCTGACCTCCTGATGTCATCGCACCATGATCGAGACAAGAACACAGCTTCACCCAGCTGTAAAGAGTACACCGCTCCTGGAGAGAAGACTGACAAAGTAGTCTTCTTAAATTGCATAAAGATGGGGGAGGCAGCTCTCCAGCGATGCTTAGGTCTTTTGCAAGGAAAGCATCATCACCTCGGTCTAAAAAGTCAGTGAAGTCCTAATTAGTGTCTAAAGCTCCTGTATCCTTCCCAAATGCCAATGATGACACTCACATTTGTCTTGTTAATAGCAATAGTTAAGCGTCCTTTTCCTGTTGTTGAAATAAGTTATAATAGTAGTTTGGCAGTACTCTGGTTGGTGAAAGAGGGCTCAGGGTTCAGAAATATGTGGGGTCTACATTCTTAACTTCAAGTATAGTTGAGTGTATTATGGAGTTCTACTTGTTAGCTCCTGAGGTTGTGAAAAGATTTTCTTTCCATAATTTCTTGTTTGTGGAAACAGCCTGTGGGCAATGTATTTTGGATCAATTTGTTACAAGAGGAGTTTGGGTTGATGGCCTTTGAAGAGTCCTCGGTTGCCTGAAGGATTTGCAATGGGTGTACTTTGTAGTGTCTGTCTGAGGAAGAATGTTTGAGGTGGTCCTATTTTGTTGTAGAGCTGGGGTAAGTTGGGTGGTTTCTAAGTAGTGGAAGGAGCTGAGGCGGTAAATTGTCTATGCAAGTTTTTATCAGAAGATGTATTTGTAGTAAACGTTGTAAACCAAGAAAAACGCACTACACCGGATCTTATTTGAGGAAGGCATAGAGAGTCCAGGTTTATTGATAGCAGAAGGAAAGCAAATTGATTCTCCTCCTTGAAAAGTCATAGCTGCAGGAACTGGAGGTAGATATTGAATTTGTTTGAGCCAATTCTTTAGGGTAATTAACTCTGGTACCCATTTCATCAGCTTCTGGCTCTTTCAGGGTTCTCTGGTAAGAAGAGGGGTACTTCCTGCTGTTGGAGATGCATTCTGTATAACTTTGTTGGTGAACGCAGTTAGGATAGATGTTCTTATCCGGTACTCCTGGAGGGTGAAGAAGATGGGGTTGGTGCTCCTTGTAGGATTTTCCATTGGTATTGGTAGATGGTGTTGATTTATTTGGAAAGTCTCTCATCAATGTAAGATTTTAGCTCTCTTCTCTTTGTAGTACCAAGTTCACATTAATGCTCTTTGTATAATCTCTTTAGGGGAACACAGATTTTCAGATTATCATTGGTGGAAGATCTGGGACCGATTTTATTTGGAGATTACCTCGTGGGAAGTAGACACTGGGTGAACATCCTTATTATTAGAACGAGTAGGGGTAGATGCTTCTGAGTGATGTACTTTGGAATCAGTGTGTTTTGGAGAGTCTTGTAAAGAGCTAAATAATTGAGTCAAATGCTCTTTAGAGGTTACTTTGTTAGGGACTAGATTCTCTGTGTGGATTCCTTTTGGGAGGGCCTTGGTTTAGCTAGCCTGTATATTTTAAATGGAAAGAAATGTGCAGTTAATGGTTTTAATTTTCTCTGACCAGGATGGAGGTTTATAAGCGGCCCTTTAAAGATGTATTTGGTTAAAGGATGAGGATTGGCGTACCTGTAGATTTTTACTGGTTACTAATTAAAGAATTCTGGTTGTTGCTCTTTGGATGTACTCTTTTTCAGAGTAAGTTTGAATCTGCATCTTTAGAAGGTATCTGGCTGTGAAAACGTTGGAATAAGGGATGCTCTGTAGATTGTCATTGGCAGGTAGCCCCTGCAGGCATGTGCTTGATGCTTAACCCATTAGAGTAACTGTGACATCAGCACACACACACTCTGAATCCAATTCCTACTAGTAAAAAGTGAAATATATTGTTGCCAGATCTTACCCATCCTGCCACTCTAGGCTGTCCTTAGATCATAAGAGAGGTGCTAACAATGTTTTTACAGCCAGACTTTAGGGGCCTTAAATAATAATCCTTACAGTGAGACGAATAGATGTCAGTAGAGGGCTGATAATAACTTCTGTGCTGTCATCTTATTATGTGTTCATATGTTGTTGACAGTCTGTGGGAGGTCCTTTTGTAAAACAACTTCTGTTTGAATTACACATTGTACGCATCTGTAGAATCCTCAAATGTCAGTGTGTTTGCTGACCCATAATTGTACAAAAAGGTACTTGGGTTTTCCATGTTTTCTGAACAAAGGTAAGAAAACATGCTCAATGTAAGATTAATTGAGAAGGTGGTTTGGTGTGTGCTAGGTTGAAGTGCAGTGGTTTGGCAGAAGTTATGTAGGATGTGTTTTCGGAGACATTTAATCAGGTAAAGATATATTAGATATTCTAACCCTTTCTGCTTGGGAAGGATTTGTATGAGAAACGTTTTGGAGTTGGCGGTTTGAGGGTCATCAGTTGGGACGGAGTGGGATAGGAGCTAATTTTATATCCTGCCATTAAGAATACATTTAATCCCATATTCACTTTTGACAAGATTAATGGGTTTAGATGCTGTTAGGTTATGTGACTAGGTACATATTTTTGTTGGTTTGGGGTCAAAGTTCATTAGACATTTTATATGGGAATAGACGTGGCCTCTGTAGGGCACTTGGTTGGTATAGATTTTATTTTGGGTGGTATCTGAGAAGTAGAAGCTGATGTCATTATTTTTTTTTTAAGTACTTAGTTGATGGAGTAGCTTAGCTAGACGCAATTCTCTTTTAGGAATGTATTGGGGGTGGAGAACTTATTTGGATGTTGCGAGGTTTAAAGAGAGTTTGGGTTAAGTATTGTTGAGGTTCTGTGGCGAGTAAAGTGTTGGCTAAATATTTTTGCTGATTTAATGTTTGGCAAGAATTTGGTGTCGTTTTTTAAAATTATTTCTATTTCTGGGGAAGAGATTGGTTAGATGTGCTTTAAATGTTGTCTTGTACGAGGATCTACCTTGGAGGTTTTCTAGTTGGACAGGAGTTATGCTAGAAGTTATTTGGTGGTACTGATAGGAAGTTTTGAAAGTTCTTTCAGTGTTACACAAGGAGAGTACAGTTGTCTCAAAAGGCTCTTCTGATGCAATGGGGATGATGGGGTAAAGATATTTTTGAGGTGTTTTACATTTCTTTCTATTGTGTGTCAAATCTGGGAGGATGAACACCCTCTTAAAGCTCTGAACACTATGGAAGGGGAGGGTGGATGTTATTTGGAGGTTCTCTCACTGACTTGGATTTCTTCTGGTTTTTGTGTTTTATTACAGACTTCGGGGAAGTGCGAAGATCTGGTCCAAGTCAAACTAGCCACCACTTTCAATCTTCTTAGCAAGCAAGAGAGGAGAATTTAGACAGCATGAACTGGAGGAGAGAGGGACGGGGAAGAAGAGGAGATGGCAATAGTGTTGGAGGATGTGGAGCGAGATTATATTTTTCAAAAGAGGAATTGAGTTATGCTTGAAGGGAAGGGTGAAATTGCAGTGGTGAGTGAAGAACAGAAATAGACCTGAGAAGTGTAAAGATGCATTAAAGGTGGTAGAACCGGGAGAGTGCTATAGAATGAATGATAAGGGACACAGAGTGAGCATGAAATTAAAACATTTGCACAAACTTAAGCCCAAAAGACAAGGGTTTATAGATGTCTGGCTGTAAGGTGTAAGAATGGGGAAAATAAACATAGGAGAGAGGACATGAGGGAACGGATAGTAATTTGAAGAGCCCCTTTGAATCCCCTTGTCTTTATCTGCTATTGTCTTTTTTACCTGTAAATGCTCCATACTCTACCTTTACTGTGATCTCCCTCTTGCTTCTGTATACCTTTGCCCCTCTCCTCCTCTTTTTTTCTTTGTCCTCCCTCTAAAACCCACCTCAAGAGGTAAATTTTAGAATCTTAAAGACAGTGGCTGATTTCAGGAGGTCAAGGTGAAACACAATGGAACTTTGATGACCGTTGGAGCAAGAAACCTTGGCACAACTGTGTCCTTTGATCACCACTGGGGCACCATGCTACCTCTCACTCTGCCTTCCACCCACATCATCTGCACTAAAGATACCGCGGACATTGAACACAATTCTGTCAGTGCCCATGTGACGAAAAACTTCAAGTGGCATTCCCAAGACCCTCTACCCCACAACCACCAACAACATTGCATGGACTTCTCAAAACCTGCCACCAGCACTGTACTGGCTGTGCCATCAGTGCCTAGAATTCTGGGAGGATTGATACCCACCATGAAAACCGAGATGAGACCCCAATCAGTTTGCCCTGCTGCAACCCTGTGACAGACAACCTCAGCCATCACACAAAACCTGGGATTAACATCCTCTGGTATTGCACTGAATTTTGGGATACACAAAGTCTGCCATTGCTAAGAATTCTGTAATGGACTAACTCCAACACCACACCGAATTCTTGGATGTATGACCTCTAAAATTGTAATCCTAAAATACACAGTCTCTCCTTTCAGATAGAATTCTGGAATGGACGACTGCTACTATCACAAGTAATTCTGTGGGCAAGCATGCCCGCCATGGAGTACTGGCATGAATTGCCTCCTTAGGATACATTCCTGGGAAGAGTGATCTATAACCCAGCATGGAACCTGGGAAGGATAAACCATATTGAACCTTGGAATCTATGAAGTTCTCTACATATGTCTCTAGGATAGTTGATCTCTCATTCTACAGAGAACAAAAAGATGAGCCTTCCGTTCTACTGCATGGAATCCGAGTAAAGATGATATCCACAACCACCACTGCATGGAAACCTAGGAGAATCTATTCCACTACTAACTGCACTTTGTGAAAATTATTTTTTTCCTTTAATTTGGAATCAGTTTTGAGAAAATATCTAAATATATATCTATATATGTCTATTAAAGAATATACAATAACCCGTCTGTCCTAGTTTTTTGTACCTTTCTTTTTTTGGTATTAGCAAGCAGTGTTTGTGGTACCATAGTGAGACAACATTATGCAGTATGGCGTGGTGAGACCGTCCTATTGAAAGCTATATGAGGTCAAGAGAGGGGGACAGGATTAAGTGTGAAGTGAAGGACAACGGCTGAGTGCCTGAAGGAAAACATTTTAGTGCAGGATCTGAGGTACATGTGAAGTAGAAAAAACAAATACTTGAGGGTGCCGGACAATTAAAATGGGCAAGTGACTTGGAGTGCACTGTGGAAGTGGGCAGAATGTGTTTGCAAGAAATTAAGTGAATTAAGTTCACATAGGAGTGGGAGAGAATACTGGAGAAATGAGTGAGTAGTTGTATAACAAAGTGACATAGTGGCAGAACACACTAATGTGTAGAAGGAAGGAGCACTGAACAAGGGAGGCAGACAGCTGGAAGGAATGCAGAGTGCTTGAAGAAACATACCAACAGAAATGGAGACTAGGCCTATGTGCTACTACAGAACAGGTGTAAATGCAACAACCACTCAGGCCTGAACTCTAAGGAACCAAATCAGTAACCAGTTCCAGCTGCTCCAAAAAAAGACAAAACCATCACCAATCCAGCATGATGTTCGGTCTTGAAATCGCACGTTATATCTGGCCAAGGCCAGGACACAAGCCTGACTTGGGAGAAGTGGTTGTTCACTCTCAAATGATGGAAGCAAGCAAGGTCCTTCCCAGGAAAAATAAACAACCTACAGGGGTGTCCAGAGAAGCAGCGATCTGCCTAGAATTTCATTTTGCAGAAACCTGTGCTGTTGAGAAGACTGGTCTTTTCAGTATGTTTTTGGCTTCCAAAAATGGTAAGTTGTTGCCTAACAGTAGGTTTTGTGTTGACTTAAGGTTAAAAGCATGTAGTGCCATGGATCTCTTACACATGCTTTGTTTAATTTTGCAATCTCGTGTGGGCCTTGGAACATTACAAGTTGTTTTTTCTTCAAAGAAGTTTCAGTTTCGAGGTGCCTTGGGACGCCTCCTCACTAATATCCACAGTGTAACAGTACACAGCACCACCGGCCAATGTGTCATCCACACTTCTTGTTAGTGGAAAATCTCCCCGCGGTGGACAATGACTTTGCAGATCTCCTTTGTCTAAATCATTGGCAAACACAAAAAATGGGAGGCCAACTCACAGGGGCTCCGTCATTACGTTCAGTGTTTGGGCAGACCAATGACCTGTTTGCATCCCACAGAACACAAAAATACCTAACATTCACATCAAGCTAATTCTCTTGTTGCCCCCGGGCAGTGCTCTATGGATCAGCTGGTCTGAGGTATTTAAAAATGCTCTTCCCTGCTCCCACTGATTTCATATACAGTCAGGAAAATGCAGCAGGCACCCGTGCACTCATGCTATTGCTCCGACCTCGACACAGAAGCTATGGGTCTACCTACTGCTTGACACACAAACAACACTGAATGTTCCTGCGACATTCCAACCCTAGTCCCCAATCTTGTGAGATGACACTAGGAATTTGGATATTTGCAGATTCCACACAAATGCATGCATATTACAAAGGAAGCTACAAAGCGTGCATGTAGTCCTGCCAAATGGAAGCATTTTGTTCATTATTGTCTTTCCATGCAGCCCTTAAATGCCACAGTAGAAAACAGTTTTACTTATTACGTCTAATAAAGTCAGGGCTGGCCTACTCTTCCATTCGGGTGCATTGAGCAACAGCTGCTGCTCACCTCCAAAATAGCCAATACCAATCCATTTTAAATACCTACAATTAAAGGTCCCATATAAGTAGTAGTTAAAAAGGTACTGCCTCCTAGCCTACCACCTAATATTTCATGGAATCTTAAAGTTGTACTTAGTAGACTTTGCAATCACTTTTCTCTCACAGATATTGCCAGTGTAGGAAACTTTCATAAAGGTGCACAATGATATGGTTATCCTAAAGACTCGTCCTCGTTTTCATGCCTAATTTCCTCTTTGTTTGATATCAGTCAGTGTATTGATTTACCTTCCTTCTTTCAGTGCCCACAGTCGGTAGCAGGAAAGCATTATATACTTTAGATGTTAAATGAGCCCTTATGGCCCTAGTGTTACTTGATCTCTCGGCCGCTTTTGACACGGTCGACCATGACATCTTGGTCGACCGTGTCAGAAATGCTGGCATCTCTGGCCTGGCCCTGTCTTGGATTGTGTCCTTTCTCCAACTACGTTCCCAATCGGTACATCTGTCTTCCTTTTCTGCTCCCCGTATTTCACTTTCCTGTGTTGTTCCCCAGGGCTCTGCCTTGTCCCCTCTCTTGTTTAATCTTTATATGCAGCCCCTCCTTGTCTCTCTTCGTCATTCTTCTGTTACCACTTTTAACTATGCAGATGATCTGCAAGTTATCTTTCCCATCGACCCCTCCCCTCTTTCCTGCTCTAATTTCCAAACCACAATGCTTACCATCTATGAGTGGATGAACTTCAGCCAGCTGAAGCTCAATCCGAGTAAGACAGAGCTGGTCCTGATTGGCGGGCACCCACATCCTTGGACTTCCAATTTTTGGCCCCCTGCCCTTGGTCCCCCTCCCTGCTCAGTTAACTCTGTGAAGAGCCTAGGTGTTACCATCTCTAGCGACCTTTCGATGCGGCCGCACATCAACGCTGTTACCTTGGCCTGCTTCTACCATCTCCGCAGAATCGGGAAGATCCGAAGGTTCCTATCACCAGAGGCTCTCACCCTTGTTATCATGGCCCTGGTCACCTCACGTTTAGACTATGCCAACTGTCTATACGTGGGGATTCCGGCATACCATCTCCAACGCCTCCAACTGGTGCAAAACCAGGCAGCCAGATTAATTTTTCAGCAGCCCGAACACCAACATGTCACCCCGTTGCTAAAAACCCTACACTGGCTCCCTATTGCGCAACGCTGCATCTTCAAACTGGGATGTACTATTTTCAAATCTCTTTTTGCCTCTGCTCCTGTCTTTATCTCCCTCTGTTTGCACCCCTATGTTCCTTCTCGACACCTCAGATCCTCTGCTTACAATCTTCTGATCACTCCTAGGTTCAAACGCAAGAAGCACGGTGGTGCCTGTTTCTCTTTTCTTGCCCCGTCCACTTGGAACTCCCTCCCTCTCTCAATCCGGCTCAGCCCCGATTATTCTACCTTTCGTAAATCCCTGAAAACATATCTGTTCCGCCTTGCCCATGGCTAGCTGCACCCACCCCCTTGTGCCCTCATCCACTGGTCTTTGAGCGCCAAGAAACCAATTGGTGTATGTGCGCGGTACCAAATACCTTTAACATAACGTAACATAACACTTATGTACATAGCTGTTAGAAATTGGGTCTCTAGTTGGCACCCTGTCCAAGTACAGACCCGATCCTAGTCCGGCGTAAGCTAGATACACACTAAAAGATCACCCATGTTCAGCCTCTGGTAGCTTGGCACAGAGCAGTCAGTCTTATCTAAAGAAGCAATATGTAAAGTATTTGTGTAGCTTGCACAATAACACAATGAAAACACCACAAAGATACTCCACACAGGTTTCGAAAAATAGATCATATTTTTTGAGAAAATTAAGACTAAAGCGACAAAATCCAATAAGTAGAACTGGAGTTATGAATTTTTAATGAATAAACCCCCAAAAAATGCTTAGAAATCAATAGCGCTAAGGGGTTAATTGAGGTCGTGCTAGACCGGGGTAAATCCAAAGTTCAATTAGTTGATAGAGGACTGTGCCTTCTTAATGAGTTTATCGTAAATGGTATAATTTCCAGAATTCAATGATCATTTCCAAACATGGTGTGCTTATTCCTAATTTTCACACACGAAACGAAGAACAGCCTTCACGTGTTTCGCCAGTTTGGCCTGACGGCCGTGGGTTTTCTCAAGGCAGATAATCGTCGCTGGTAATCCAGTCTCGTGACGGTCAAGTGTGGCGGTCTCTGCGGACCCAGGAACCAGCGACAATTATCTGCCTGTTCTTTGTTTCATGTTTGAAAATAATGAATAAACACACCATGTTTGGAAACGATCCTTAAATTATGGAAATTATTCCATTTACGTTAAACTCATTAAGAAGGCGCGGTCCTCTATCTACTACTTAAACTTGCATTTCACAATGGCTTTTGGGTGTAGTCATTTATGAGGCATGTGCCACTATCAACATTGGGTCGTGACCACTGTAGCATGGAGCCCAGAATCTGCCACCCATCTCAATAATCCTAAATCCAAAGTTCAGACTGACCGCGATGGAAGGTAGGGCGGTTACAGGACACATGCAAGTCCTGCTGACAAATACCTTAATTGGAGCAAGCGTCAACGTTGAAGACTCTATGCAAGGAGTGGAGGAGGTGCTGCCTTATTCTCTTGGATGGAAGCAAAGTGTCTGCACTAATCCGCATAGTTGATGAAGGCTTTATTCCAGTCCTATCTGCCATGCTATCTGTGGGGGGGGGGGGGGGGGGGTGTAATCAGCACTTTGTGTGGGACATAGGACACTTTCTTTTCAGATGTGTCAGCTCCCCTCTCTCTGCCTATAAAAGCTACCAGAATGCAGATGTTTGCTCTGTCACGCCCACCAACTGTGTTTGGGGCTGTCTAGAGAGAATGCACAAAGTGTCGCTGTCACCTACCCCAGATATGTATATGAGAGAAGCTGCAAGACACACAAAGCAGTAAGAGCAGAGAAATGTCCACTTTTAAAAAGTGAAAAGGAAATACCTAGATTGATATCTATGTTAACTCAGTGCACTACAAATGTGTCACTTATTAGTGTATGACCTCGTTTTCCAAGTATTAAAGATAAATGTGTATTATAGGACAATCAATCAACAGTAATCAATGAGCAGACTCAATTGCGTCAAAATTGAAAAAGAATCTTCATAATCTTCAATGGTTAAAAATCTGCGTGGTTTTATTCCAACGTCCTAGCAGATCAAATCCAAAGTAAAAGGAATGTTGCAGCTTGAATTCAGCATGCAGAAACAGATTTCAAAAGTTCCCAATGCATTTCGGGCTGTAGACAATAGCCTTCATCAGGGGAATCTATAACAAATACATGATTTACAAGATTAATGACCAATGATAATTTCAAACAAGAGTTTTAGCTGACAAAGGCTCAATAACATAGACTCAAGAAGCAAATGGATGGAGAGTGCCAGTGCCCCGATTTCACGTACTAAAAAAATAAAAGGTGATAAAAAGATGCCAAATGTGAAAACGAATTGTTACGGTGCTTGATGCAATTAACCTTGGGTGAGGAGGAATAACAGAGAAACCACACCCGTATTAATAAACACCACTGGTGTGAATGTGGGGAAGCTGATGCATAGAATAGAAACCACTGAAGACCAACAGTTCGTACATTCAACATTATATAGTAATTTTGAAATAGTTTGAATTAGTCTCTTGAGTGCACACCCGCTGCATCCGCTTACTTTTAAAAAGTGGCATTTCTAAAACCGTAATGTTAAAGCCAACTTTACCACTAAAGAGTATTTATCATTACCATTCCGAAGATATGAAACATGATACATATACTCCATTCTAATCAGGAATTACAGCTTTAAAGTGTTTTAAGGACTTCCCAATGCTAGCCTCGGCGATGATTAGGCCTCACAGTAGTAAAAAACGAATGTAGATGTTTGTTAATACCAGGGCATGTAAAACTTAAAAGTAAATGTCCTACCTTTTAGTTACACAGCACCCTGCCCTTAGGGCTGCCTAGGGCCTACCTCAGGGGTGCCTTATGTGTAATAAAAGGGGCGTTTAAGGCTGGCTAGAGTGGTTTTAAGTGACAAGTCTGAGTGGCAGTAAACTTCACATACAGGCCTTGCAACGGCAGGCCGGAGACAGGTTTGAAAGGCTACTTGTGAAGGTGGCAAAGCCAGTGCTGCAGGCCCACTTGTGGCGTTTTCACTACAGGTCCTGGGTATATGGTATACTAATTTACAAGGGACTTATAAGTAAATTAAAGATACCAACCAGGTATGCATCAATGACGCCTTGTTTAAGGGAGAAGTAGTGTGGCTCACTGGTTAGAGGCGGCAGACCCGAGAGCAGAGGACGGCCCGGGACCAGGGTTCGATTCCCGGCGCGGCAGGTTTCTGGACCAGGGTCAGCGGACTCGATAATTCTCTCGCCTCGGTGCCCACTCTGATCAGCGATCACACTCGGCAACTCTGGGCATTAGCTTGCCTCATCTTCACTAACGGCCCCACCAGACCGCCGGGGATGCCTGGTCTCACCCTGGAGATACCCATTAAGGGACCATCTCTCAGGGAAGCCAGGAAGGGTTTCGCAGCGGTCGAAGCGCCTTGGGACCCTACGGGTAAGTAGTGCGCTATATAAATGCCTATCCATTTACATACATACATACATACACTTTAGCTCTGGTTGGTAGTGGTAAAGTGCTCAGAGTCCTACTGTCAACAAAAAGATACAGCAAAAAGTCTGGGGGAAGACCACCCTAAGGATGACGGGTCCAACAATAGATCATAAAAAATCCATCAGAAAGGCTCAGCATGGGAATGGGAGAGAGGGGGGAGGCCATCCAGGCTTTATCCCTTTAGCAGACATCTGGAAAGCTGCTATGTGGTCCATGGTTAACATGATCACTAAATGTGTGGACATTAATGCCCGCCAGGAATCTCAACTTGGATGAACTGCTCGTAAAACGATATCACAACTCCTCCTTTCCTTCTTATGACTCATTTTTTTTTTAGGGGAATGGTCCTGATTTTCAGTGTCTGCAAATCATGTGATCTACAGCTACACATACTGCAAACAGGAAACATTATTTACCTGTAACAATCATTTTCCATATGCTGTAGGTTCACATGTACCTTATCTGCCTCCCTGAATGGGAAATATTGTTACATGTGGCTTTTTCACAAATGTTTATTATCCCATATCTGAGACATTATACTGCTTCACATCTGCACTCTTACACTTACCCATGGAGGAAAAACCACAATCTAAGGTGCAGTCTGTGTCCTGGTGCATTGCACATTTCATGAGAAGTTATCACAAGTCACCTCGAATCCTAAACTTTTTTTTTTTATTAAAAGAACTGGTAATACTTGAAGCCCAATTCTTGATGACAAGGATGTGCAAAGCATTCACATATATAGCAATACAATTTGAAAAACAATTGTTAAAAGTAATTAACTGTTTCCTTTTCATTTTATTGAAATTGTAGCGCACTTTTTGTGAAAGCACCTTACAAAACTAAATATAATGATACATACATTTGTGACAGTTACATAAGAAAAGCCAAAACTTGACTAGTGGTGGAAGGCAGGTGTGGGTAGGATTTCTTATAAAGAAACAATAGGAGTGCAAACTACAGGTAAAATGTTTGGGCGGAGGTATGGTTTTCCAATGTTTAAGCAAGTAGTCATACAAAACAGCTGTTGAGCAAGTAGGTGGGAAGCATTGATGAGCAGGAGATTAAAGTTAGGAGCATACACTGAAATGAGAAAGATAAGGAGGAACAATCCCGTAAATACACTGGAAAACCATGATAACAAAACTTAGAATTCAAAGCACAAAAGGAAGCTAGTGGAGATTGGCAAAAAAGAATGCAGTGAGGCTAAGGTGAAAAGGAAGTCTGGTAGATACATGAAATAAAGATTGGAGTTGGTTAAGAGTAGGCATGGACTTTAGGGCAGAAAGCCAAGTTGATCTGCAGGCATTTCTTCTGGTAGGGTCACTTTAATTTTATAATTTCCATATTATGGTCTTCACAATACTTTCTCGAGTGGATTGGCTGACTGCTTTATTCAGCTGTTTATGGGCATCGGGGAGATCCTGCGATGGAGAAGGAAAGGATTCTTGCTATGGTCGTGAGAATGTTCACTGGTGTCCTATGCAAGCAACTTCCCTCCCTGGTGACCGCTTTGGGATGATAAAATGCATATTTTGGAATCCCCATTCCCCATCAAAAAGATCTGAAGCAACAGCCAGTAGAAAGAATGCTGGGAATAGAAGCTGTTGTCAAGCTTGAGCCCCCAAAGCTGCTGCCTGTCTGCCTCATTTTGCCTCATTCACTTTCAGGTTATTTCTTTACACTGCGACTGTAGAGTTAACTGTTAGGCTCCTTATTTTTCTTTAGTGCATTTTAAAGTTTTTTTTTTTTTACTTTGATTATACTGACAATTTTTTTTTGCAATTTTAGCTTTGGAAAGGCTTCACAATTTGCATATAAAAAGTCTCTCTTTTAAACATCAGAAATTTATAGTCTAAAAGATGTTCTGGCATCCTGTACACAGGTGGGATTATTTAAATGTTTAGGACTTAAATGAAGATTCACACAATGGAGAACTAGCATTACAGGTAACTTTTCCTTCCACGCTATCTGCAAACAAGGAGACTGGTGTGTCCAATTATGTGTAACAATTAGTAAGGCATTCGGAATGAATGGAAAGTCATCAGACGGGTTTTAGAATATAGAATCTAATCAGTGTTGGTCAATTTACTCAACAATATCCTAGTTGCCGCAGCCAATGGGCAACTAAAATGTGCTATGTGTACATGGTGGCGATTGTGTAATGTATGGCTTGCTGATCAGTTCCATTTCGACTATCCAACCTCATCTAGGTGGACTTCCCAAATCACAAATTACCCAGTTGCCACAGGGCAGTGACACGATTAAAATGTAACATTAACGATTGGAAAGGGTTTTAAGATCTATGAAGTGAAAAACCCAGTTGAAAAACATATAGGCTCTAATTACAAGTGAGGCAGAGAAGAATTAACGTGTGGAATTCTGTGCCACCCGATTATAGGGTGGTAGGTTTTTCCACGCCCTATTTTTCTGGAATGTTAGACAACCTTACTCTATTTTTCCAGTCAGTAAATCAGACTGGAAAAACTGCATGAGACTTTGGCTGCAATAAAGTTAAGCCTCATATCCTATGTTTTCCCCTAAACAGGAAAGCAATGTTTCCCCTGGCTAGAAATTATTTTCAACATCATCCTTCCCCTACTCCATGCCTCAATCCCTAATCTGCTCAGAGGTCCATGCATACATTTACTACCTGATCAGAGCAGGTGGTAAATGTATGTGTTAAATTCCCACGTGTGGTTTTACGATCGGAAGAATCAGCGCCACCTTGTAATTCCCAATTCCAGTGGGTTTAATTCAGAATTGGACACTTCCGAGGTAGATTCATGTCATGGTATCAATAAATTCCCATGCGAATTTACTGTTAGCACAGTGCTATCCAACTTGTAATCAGGGTGATATTCTCTGAAGTGATATATTTAACATTTATTTGTCTAATCTTAGGCTTTCTGGCCTGTATTCCAAAGAGTATCCGCATATTCCAGCTTGATCTCAGTTCTGGTAACTTGAGACTCGCCCGTTCCTAAAGTAAGTTACCACTTGCAAGGAGCTTGGGAGATATTATGTCCTGGGTTCGAAATTTTGAAATTCATTATTGTTAAAAATCAGACTCCAGGTTTCCTTCCATGGCTTAAAGAGCGCTGTAAAGATTTTATTTCATGAATAATTCTCTTGCTAGAAGCCTAAACATGTTAGCTGCCTCACAAAGTAGCTGTTTGCTCTCTATTTAAATTACTAAGCTGCCAAGAGGGAATTTGACATTGCACGCGCCGCGGGAGAAAATAATATGTTTCTGCGGAATAAATAATGCACACAAAATATAATGTGACACAGAATCTATACACTATCAGCAAATGTCTTAAAATGCAAGTCTGGGGAAGGCAGGGCGTTCAGAGCTGTCGCTTGATTATGAGAATTTTGTTCACACTCCTGTATCATTAAAATAAATGAGAAGGCCACGCGATGTTGCTGAGCTAGTCTGCAAGAGGGAGAACACATCACTGTACTTTTACTTTCCTCAGAGTGATTTAACCGCGCAAAAATGATGGAGGGGGTTCTGTGACTTGGAAAGCTTTCCTCGTGTAAACCGCCTTGACAGGTGTAGACCCTTCCGCTGCCTATGCCTTCTTCACGAAGATTCACACAACTCTCTGTGAAGTCTCAGCCAGGCAGGACAATAAAGCTGTTAGGGCTAAAACTCTCTATTAATGCCCAAATCTCCTACCTGCATCCTCAGAGGTGGAGAAGATGACCTATGATGTCATCAAGAAATTGGGTACAGCTTCACTCATTCCTCTAGAATTATACCAGGGGTTTTAAGGACTTTGCTCAATTATCGGGTCCTCGAAATGAGGGATTCTGGTTTTGGGAGTGCGGGAGCATGCAGCAATCTGGGAATCAATGCATGTCTTCAACTGGAGACATTGCAAACAGTTATCCGTTCATGTAAATAACATTGACATAATAGTATTGTCTTAGGTGATCAATCTCCTTAAGATGGTCAATCATTTCTTGTTTTTTTTTTATTTCTGTACATTTTTTTTATCCCTTTGCAGTGAAGGTTCTCTGTATCCCTCTCTTTTCGATTGATGTTTCTTCCATTTGTTTCTGGCTGACCTGTGAAATGGCACCTCTGTCTCTACTGCCACTTCTCTTCCCCTTTTCCCATGCCACGGTAGACGAGTGACTGCTCCTTGTCCGCTGGCGATGCTACTCGACTTGCTTCTGGTGCCTACTAAGCTGGCAGTGCTGCTTCCCATTTCATAGACTAAGATGGAGAGTCTGACCCCACTCCTCTTCAGTCCTCCTAAGCTTCTGGCCTTGTTGCAGGAAACACCTGTGGCCCCAGTCTACCAAGTTTGATCGAAACAGGCTACTTTTTCAGTTCTAGTTGATTTTGGCTTTGATACGAATATTAAGTACAATTTTTAGGTGTCCCCTACCAGATAGCAGTAGCTGTCTGTTGGCGAAAGGGCCTATTGTCAGCTTACAATGAGCTTCGATCCCACCCATTGCTACCACTCATTGGCTTCATTGTCACTCATGTGCTTGCTTTTTATTACTCAGCTTGTGTGGGCTTTACTTCCTCTTCCTGGGTTTGTCCCTCCCTTGAAGCATGGACACAATACTTGTGGCCATCCACTGCTCATTTTTGATTCACAACTTTCTTATTTTTGATTAAGAACTCCACTAAAGTGCATGTGTTTTGCAGCTGTCTCCCTTGTGTACTGCTCTTCAGCCCCTAGCCGTGCTCCATGCTACTCTCTCTCCTCCGTGAGCTTCTCCCCTACTTATGTGCTCACCCTCTTGTGCTTCTCCCCTGGTGTTGCTTTCTGGCCTGGGTGCATCACCCCCAACAGGCTCCACATTCCTCTCTAAAGCTTTGTGCTTTTCTTCGGACCTGCTCGCCACATTCCTCTCTCCCGCCCTTCATATTGTTTCCCCCACCGTTCCCCCAACCACTCCTCAAAAGACACTTTTGCAATACTATAAAAGAAATTGTGTACAAATACACAACTCTGATAAATTTTTAAAAGCGCTAGTCATTTTGCAGGTGCGCACCTAGAAAATGAAACTGGCGTCACAGCTGTTTTTCTCTCATTTTAAATAATCTGGGTGCTGTACAGCGCTGTTAAAAATCATTAGCAAAGCCAATAGGTCCCAAAGGCATGATTTGTTTTGCTTTGCCAATGCTTGTTTTTTTAAATTAAGTACATTTTCTTCTTCCTGTCAGTTACTGCTGAAAGTTGTCTACATAATTTTTGGAAGGTTATTATTAGGCCTGGGCGAAATTTTCATTAGGACAGCGTAATCTCCAGTAAATGCCAGCCTTCCACATCAGGTGAGATGCCCGCAATTATGCCACATTGCGAGCAAAATAGACAAAAGGTTGCTCTTTTGTGCTAAAAAATGGCACTTAGGGGCTGGTGTGCAATTCACATAATTTCTCAGAAATTTCTTTGCTCTGAAAAAAAGGAAACTGCAAATTAAACACAGACAGTAATTATTTTTAGCTGAAAAAATATTTTTCTATTAGATATTTTAAAATGTATATCTTAGTGTATCATTGTGGTGGCTGCGAGAAGTTGGCCTGGCATATGCTGTCCACTCTTCCAGTGGGCACCTTGCACCAGTCCAAACGACCCTTATTGATGGTAGGTTTAAAGACAACCTATATAGAAAGCTATCCTAGTGGTAGCTGTGGAGAGCAGCCTTCAGGCTTAAGTCTTGAAGGAATGTAAAGCAGCTTGTTTTACTAGTCTATAATCTCATGAATGACCAAATGAAAGGAGAACCAAACCAGGTATATATATATAAAATATATGTATTTATTCTAAACACACTCCTCTAGTCTCTTTATGAGGCTAGAGGCAAAAGTACATAAAATAAACTTATTTAGCACACAGTATATTAGCACAATATATGATTAGCCCTATATATGATTAGCCCTAGGGGCGTCACAAACCATATACTAAGAGAGTGGTATAAGAACCACGATTGATATATAGACAAGGCCTAGAGCCTTTAGAACCGCTGGGGCCACCAGGAACCATCCAAGGTAGTGACACAGGGGACCCACGGGGGATGCGTGCAGTGTCTAAATACAGCTGCGAATCACCATTCGCTTCTATGGGGAAAGTCGCAGTAGGAAAATTACAGATTAGGGACACTTAGGAGTGGACTAGGAAGAAACCCCTTCAGTATTAGACAATTCGAGAGTCAAGACCCACGGGAGCACCGGAGTACTCGTGTTACCTCACCCAGGGAAGCCAGGTGCATAGGTGTCTTTTCGTGTCTGGTTTCGTCGTCGTTTCCTATGGCGAGCTGCGAAGAAGTGCTGCAGGCGACCAAGTGAAAAGTGTCCGGGTGGATCCAAGGGTGGTTCGAAGATCTGAAGAACCTGAAAGCAGAGGGTACTAATAAGAAGGGGGACCCCTGGGGATATACAGGCAGGTAAACGGGAAAAAGAAAACAACCAACAACTGGAAAATACCTGCCCAGTACTTAAAAAAAAAAGGCCCTAGAAGAGGGTCCTGATACTCATAAACACCCACCGGAGCAGACCAAGGCTATGATAAACAATCACATCGGGTTTATCAAAATATATAGTTGTTTTATTTTTTCTTTGTCAGATTTATAAGTAACATTTCATCAGTTTATCAACAAGGGTAAGATACAAAACCCAGTCACACTTTAATAAAACATTAATAAATTGATCATGTCCCACACACCAAATTCACACATCACAATCATATCATCATACATTCCAGGACTCATCACGGCAACTCAAACATCACACATGCACTTCACATCCATAATTGCATCAAGGTAGACACAGCAGCCATAGAATGATTGGATGACAGGTTGGAAAAAGTCCTCAGGGGGGTAGGGGTAGATACAATCCGGCTGCCCCCACACGAACAACGCCAACACGCGTTTCGATGTATCGCCCCAGCCGGGGCTTCACCTTCATCAGGGCGGAGATGGACAACAGGTATGGGACAGTGCACCTAAAAACATAGGAAAGGATACATACATTCAGGATAATTACAAATACTAACAACATCAAGATTCTTCATTAAGTGAGATCAAATAGCTGCATGATCAGCTCTCGTGAAAAAGTGATTTGTATATATACAGGGTATTTACACAGATTCAATAAAACTGGAATAGAGAGCATCATAACACAACACAAGTGAGGACAAATGAGCAGGAATAAACAATGCCCAACACTCATATTTAAGGTCACGGGCAAAGCTCATTTCAAAAGTCCCAAACCAGCACGTGAAAGAACATTGAAAAAAAGTGTATAGAAAAAAGAAGAACATTAAGAATGTACATGCTACAAAGAAAACAGTGCCAAATATAAAAAAGAAAGGAAAAAAAGCAAAGTATATATAGCATGTACCAATCCCACATGCGAAGGGAGAATTTACATATACTACTCAGTCGCATACCCGAAGTTAGAGATGCGAAAAAGCGGATGGTTTTTCTAAAACAAGGAGCCGCTTTCGGCCCAGAAGGATGGGACTTCCCAACAAGACTCTATAATGATAATAAATAAACCAGAACAAACATTGTAACTGGACAAGGAGATATCATGTGAGTAAGGAGGTCCCTAATAGACTTAATACACGCCCCTACAAGAGAAATAGAGTATTAACCCCTTGACTGGGGCTATTCCCCTGCTATGCTGGGGGGCCGGGGGGGGGGGGTTGCGCACAGCGCCCCCATGCTCATGACGAGCTCTGCTCGTCATGAGCCACGGTGCTCATGACGAGCGTCATGACGGGCTCATGGAACGCCCGTTTAATGGAACGCTCAGCACAGCAGGGGAATTAGCCCAGTGTGCGAGCGTTCCACGGGAGCACCGTGGCTCATGATGAGCTGAGCTCGTCATGAGCATGGGAGGGGTTAAAGAACCTACCAGATGAATTCAAGGTGGGTCTTTTTCAACAGCCTACGAGTACCTACCTCCTTGAGGCCATGGGTGGAAGCAGGGGATATCACTCCTCGCAAGGCTAACACAATCTCAAGCGACCGGTACCCAGATAGCAGATTAGTTGCCTGGTCACACAAAAAGTCCAAAAGGCAGTGTAAGGCTCAAAAGGCCTGAAGGGTTGAAATATCTGCAGAAAAACAAGAAGACCCGGTACGTTCACCCACAACGCAATAAAAGGTAAGAAATGGTGTGTTAACGCGAGCGGAAGGTATTCAGTGACACTCTGCGGGGGGGGCCTGCTTCAACGTGAGAGGCCGGGGCCTGAGGACCGTGAGCTAAATTCAACGAGAGTGCATGCCAACTAAGTAAAGGAGGAGCAGTACATCTACCCGTGCGCAGTGTAGGAGGAATGAGGCATAGCTTAACCATAATAGCATGCTCCTACCGAACGAGTGGCCATCCGGTCTCAGTTCAAAGGAGGGGAGCAGAACATATAGCCATGCTTAATGCGCCTGTCAAGATCAAGACGGGGACCTAACCCTCTAAGGCGAGGGGTTCCAAATATCGGGCTTCGCAAGCACAGGCTAATCAAAATTTAAGGGTAGCCGCATTTACTATTAAGATCCCGTAATGTGGCCCGCTGCCAAGCTCAAGGATATCTAGATAAAAAAACCTACATAATGGGCAACACCACCCTTCAAGATACAAACTAGTGTCCCAAGCCGGATTCCAGCTTACCATAGAACCGGACAGCGCAGCCACCAATCGATACTTCCAAACAGCTCACGTACGGCCGGACGTCCAAGGATAATGGCGCCATGCCGACAGAGCGTCGTATCACGGTTTTTATGCGCAACCACGTCCGTTTGAGAACGTCAAGGGACTTCAAACGGGTAGAAATAGAGGGCAGACTGCTGCAGAAAAGAAAGAGCTGAAACTTTCACGTCAGCCATCTTAACTGGGGAACACCCATCGAGTAAATCTTTGAAGCTGGTAATAGTAGAAAAAGCTTGAGCTAATACACGAAGAGCGAAATTAAAACATACGAAGCGGGACACCTCCCGAGGAGGCTCCTCAGTCACATAAAAGAGGGCTGATAGGGGAGATAAACAAAGATCGCCCAAAAAAGGAAGAACGGAGCCACCAAGGGATAGGTGAGCCCCAAACCTCCAGACAGATCATAGAAAACTACCCAGGGCACAAGATGCCATAAATGCCTTAACATGGTGGAAGAATTAGGTCTCTCCCCAGAGGGCATTTACCCATAAGCAAGGGGAAAGACACGGCCATGGGGGGTTAGGATAAAGGTGGGGCCAGGAATGGAAGGGGAAAGCAGAAGGGTGGGAAGGGAAGAACGGGGGGGGGCAAAGGAAAGAAGAAAAGGGAACAAGGGAAGGACGGTTCATAAGTAAAGGCAGGGGGTTCCTAAAGTTCAAGGTTTATGGACTGAGGAACCAAATAATATATGGCATTCTCCCATGGGCAATTCTCGTTAAGACCCTTTTTCACAGCATTCAGGAAATATATCCAAAAAACCTCTCTTTTTTTGCGAATGACAGAAGGATCTTGTCCAGGATGTACCTGGATTCTTTCCAGTATCGACCACTTCAGATCGCTCTGAGTGGTTTTTCTCAAGCCAATGGGCAACTAGAGGGGACAGTCTAGGTCACTAGCCAGTGACCAGGAAGGCGATGAGAAGATGCCAATCAATGTCGGTGAAGAAGGTGAAGCTTGACTATCAGCCACGAGGACTAGGAGGCATTGAGGAAGACGAGGAGCTGGATTCGAGCTGTCCCACGAAGGATGTTGAGTGCTGCGGTGTCGGTTTCCGGATTGGACCCAACAAGCCTTGGCAACAGCAACCCACGCAGAAAGCAAAGACTGGCTTCGGTGCAGACCAGCAAGGTCGGAGGGACTCACCCTTTGGAGGGGAGTCAGGGCACATCTGGAGCAACCAGGGAAGCCCAAGAAACAGAAGGGTTACCTTCGTGGGGACCCACCAGTCGACTGACCAGGGATCTCAAAGGAGCCTCGAGCGGAAGTGCTAAAAGCGGGCCCAAGGAACACTCGTGGAGTGTAGGCCCACAATCTTCGGTGCAAATGGTGCTCGGGGCTTGGACTACAAGTAGCCCAATGCACAACTTCGGGAAAGCTCGGGAAGTCAATGCACTAGAAAATGTGCACAGTGTACAGGGGTTCCGGTTCCACATCACTCGTGTGGCTGCGGGTTTCAGTTTTGCTGGGATCTTGTGTCGGCCTCGGAGAAGTCTGGGTCCTGTGTCGCCTTGGAAATGCAGACCGACAAGATGCTTCTTTGGTGCCTGTTTGAACAAGGGAGACAATCCTTGACCTCAAGGGAGATTTCTTCCGTCTTCCAGTCGAAATACAATGTTGAAGTTCCAGGATATATGTTGCAGAGTTTCGTCCTGGGTAATCTAAAGTCTTAAGGACAGGTTTCCTATACTTATGCTAAGTTTAGGGGCTGGACAACTCTAAGGTCCCATCTATGGGAGGACCTGGGGAGGGGGTGGTTACACCCCTTCCCCTTTGTCCAGTTTCGCTCCAGGGCAGGGGCTGAGTGCCGCAGCAACTGGTTTGAACTGGGATATGCAAAGGGACACCAAGTGTTCCCCCAGCACGGTCTGAAAAGCATTCTCTGAATGTACATACCCAGCCCTAATACACTAAAGCCTGTCTGGGAGGTGGTTACACCTCTCTGTGACAGGAAACCTATTGTCCAGGCCGAGTTTTGTCCAGCAGCAGGACGTCAGAGCAGTGTCTGTGGCATCCATTTTGTGATGCCAGGGCTCTTTAAAACTATTACCGGTTAGACCAGTGTGTACATGTCTCTCCCTCTAGAAGGGTGGAATTCTACCCCCGCCACCAGGACTGGCGGGGGGGGTATGATTTTAAAGTGTTTGACACCAAACACAAAATGTTTCCATGCAGCCATTCCAAAGTTAGCATTAACCGCGAGGTTATAATGCACTTAAGAGTATATGGTCTGGCTGCATCACAGAACAGCTACAGAGAAGTGATTCTGAAAGCTGCAGAGGGGTCCTGCTCATGCATGGGTACCCTCGCACACAAAACCAAGCACTCTGCCCTCAGGATTGATAAGGCTTGCCATAGGAGTGACTTATAGGTGTATATGTGTCAGTGATATAAGGTAGAAATAGGTAGGTGCATGCACCACCTTACCCAGGCTGCAGTAGCAGACCTCTGGTGCCATTTTGGAAGGCTTCCCATGGGAGGCATAATACATGCTTCAGCCCCTGGTAGGCCTCTGGGGTACCTATGCCCTTAGTACCTAAGGTACCATGTACTAGGGACTCACAAGGATAACCCAGTAACCAATCTGAAGTGTACCCAATGTACATGCAATCAATTTAGAGAGGAAGCAGCTAGGCTGGGGTCCTGGTTAGCAGGGCCACAGCCAGACTAAAGTCGAAAAACAGTGAAACACCAGCAAAAAGTGGGGGTAACCGTAGTAAGCAGATCCTACTCTCCTACAGTGCCCACAGCAGGCCTCATCACATTCTTGAGACATTCCTCATCACGGTCTTGACGTCCATCCCTCTACAGACATTTTGTTTATCTCTACCATCCACCTTATGTCCCCCGTACAAAAAGCTGGTCCACACTTTGCTCTTCCTGCTGCTAACAAGCTAAGGCAAACATTTGCGCATACAACCATCTCATGGCTAGGTGGCTGCATATTCCTCTCCACAGTCCATAACACTGAGGATGTAGCAAGAAAACAGGAGGTTTCATTTTGCTCAAGAGACCAAGGAGAAAGCTATGTGGTAGGACATGTGTGCCGTTACCGTGATCCCACACAAAAATATGTGGGAAAAGTGATTTTTTCAGCTAGATTTGAGGTTTGCAGGGTATTCTGGGTAGGGAAACGTTAGGGGATCCACGCAAGGGATACTTCACAGGACTCCCCAGGGTGTCTAGTTTTCATAAATGTGTGGGTTTGCTAGGTTTTCCTGAATGACCGCCGAGCCCGGGGCCACAGTCCCAGGTGCGTCCCCTTGCAAAACCAGGCTGTTTTGTGATAGGTCATTTTGATGTCTCCACAATATGTCTTGGGCCCTTGCCTGTCGTGGGTAGTTGACCCACCCACATGAGTGAGATACCATTTTTATCGGGAGACTTTGGAGAATGCGAGTTGGGTGGAAGTTTGTGGACCCACGCAGATTCCAGAACTTTCCATCAAAGGAATGTGAGGAAGATGTGTTTTTTTTTACAACCTGGTGAGTACCAGACAAGTCACCCCATCCTGGATTCCCCTGGGTGTCTTGTTTTAAAAAAATGTATAGGTTTGCTAGGTTTCCCTAGGAGCCGGCAGAGCTAGGGTTCAAAATCTACAGCTAGGCACTTTGCAAAAAGGGGTCAGTTTTCACTGTAAAAATGTGGTGTGTCCACATTGCGTTTTGGGCCATTGCCTGTTGCGGGTAGTAGGCCTACCCACACAAGTGAGGTATAATTTTTATTGAATTACTTTGGGGAATGCGGGGTGGGTGGAATTTTGTGGATCCACGCAGATTCCAGAACTTTCCATCACAGAAATGTGAGGAAAATGTTGTTTTTTTTTTACAAAGTTTGAGTTTTTACAAGGGATTCTGGGTAACAGAACCTGGTGAGAGCCAGACAAGTCACCCCATCCTAGATTCCCCTGGGGGTCTAGTTTTAAAAAATGTATAGGTTTTCTAGGTGTCCCTAGGTGCCGGCAGAGCTAGGGTTCACAATCTACAGCCAGGCACTTTGAAATGAAATGGTCAGTTTTCACTGTAAAAATGTGGTGTGTCCATGTTGCGTTTTGGGCCGTTTCCTCTCACGGGTGGTAGGTCTGCCCAAAAAAGTGAGGTACCATTGGTGGGTGGAAGTTTATGGATCTGTGCAGATTCCAGAACTTTCCATCACAGAAATGTGAGGAATTTTTTTTTTTTCTTTACAAAGTTTGAGGTTTGCAAGGGATTCTGGGTAACAGAACCTGGTGAGAGCCAGACAAGTCACCCCATCCTAGATTCCCCTGGGGGTCTAGTTTTAAAAAATGTATAGGTTTGCTAGGTGTCCCTAGGTGCCGGCAGAGCTAGGGTTCACAATCTACAGCCAGGCACTTTGAAATGAAACGGTCAGTTTTCACTGTAAAAATGTGGTGTGTCCATGTTGCGTTTTGGGCCGTTTCCTCTCACGGGTAGTAGGTCTGCCCAAAAAAGTGAGGTACCATTGGTGGGTGGAAGTTTATGGATCTGTGCAGATTCCAGAACTTTCCATCACAGAAATGTGAGGAATTTTTTTTTTCTTTACAAAGTTTGAGGTTTGCAAGGGATTCTGGGTAACAGAGCCTAGTGAGAGCCACACAAGTCACCACATCCTGGATTCCTCTGGGTGTCTAGTTTACAACATTTTAAAGGTTTGCTAGGTTTGCTTGGGTGCCAGCTGCTCTAGGACCCAAAATCCACAGGTAGGCACATCCTGAAGGAAAGTCAGTGCCTAGTGGGCTTTCTGCCGCCCTGGGGAGGGGGGGAATCAGGAGCTATTGCCCTGATGTGCTTCCAAGGGGGGGCAGAAAGACTATGGCTATTTTTTGTGGGGGGTGAGGGCATTGGGATTCTGGGCAGGCCCCACCCCTACGTATAAAAGCCAACATAATCGCTGGCGCCTAGTGGGTTCTCTGCCCCCCGGGGCAGATCAGGGGCTACTGCCCCCATCTGATCCTGGAAGGGGGAAGAGTGTGGCATTTTTTTAGGTGTACCCATTCTGGGTAAACCCCACCCCTGAATTTTGAAAACAAATATACCACTGGTGCCTAGTGGGCTTTCTGCCCCCAAGGGGGCAGATAAGGAGCTATTGTCCCCATCTGCCTCCCGAGGGAAAAATGACTGTGGCAATTTTTTGGGGGTGGGGACATTGAGATGCCCATTCTGGGCAGCCTCCCCCTACATATAAAAAAACAAAAATCCCTGATGCCTAGTGCGCTTTTTGCCCCCTTGGGGGCAAGTCAGGGGTTACTACCCACATCTGCCTCCTGGGCGGGGGGCAGAAAGACTTGGCATTTTTTGGAGGGAGGGGGTATTGGCATGCCCATTCTGGTCAGCTCCCACCCCAAACTTTGGAGAAATTATCCCTGGTCCCTTGTGGGCTCCCCCCACCCCCGGGGAGGAAGATAAGGGGCTATTGCCCCCATCTGCCTCCGGGGGGGGGGCGGAAAGACTGGAATTTTCTTTTGGGGGGGGGCGCAGATCAAGGTCTACTGAAGCACCAAAACTGTGAAACTGAAACAAAGTTTCAGTTTTGTTTTCTTTGCAATGACGACAGCGCTCCTTGCGTGCGATTGTCATTACGAGGAAAACTAAAAACAGGTCTCGGGAGGTTGGGGAAGCTCTTCCCCACCTCCCAAGGCAAAAAAAAAAGAAAATGGGAAATCCCTCTGTTGTTTACAGCAGACGTTTTTTTTTAAAGTGTGCTCATGAAAGAATGATTCCATCATGAGCACACTTGCATTTGTGCTCATGACAGAACCATTCCGCCATGAGCATGGAAGGGGTTAAATGTCGCTGCGCACCAATGTTTTAAACCAGATAACTTGTTGGCCTTCCAGTACATCACAGTGTATCTCTGGACTATGAGTACCACCAAATCGATTAAGCGGTTGGTAGCGCTCCCAGACTTTTCACATTAAATAAGTCCAGGACTCCATTCTCTATGGAGCATAGACCTGTGCGTCACGTGATTTCGGTTAATGCTTCAGTGACTTCTCACCACAGTGATGCTGCTACCGGGCAGCTCCAGAACATGTGGGCTATATCTGCGTTCAGCACGCTGCAACTAGGGCAGCTTGAGGCAGATCCAAAAGCATTGTTTAAATGTGCTGGGATGAGATCGGCCCTGTATAGGGTATTGCAATGGATGCATTGGAACTTGGCATTACAAGAGAGTTTGTGTGGCTACGCCAAAGACCTATCCCATTCTTTGTGCGTCAGTTCTCGGCCTATGTCATATTGCTATTTCTATCTAGTTGGTTGCAAGGGATCATGTAGTGTGTATGCTAAGGACCTGGTAAACCAGGTGATCAGCATGCGGCTACGGCCTGTAGTGTGGAGCTTGTGTACCAGGGGATGTGACTTCGCCTCTATGTCAACTATCTGCCAGAGTCATTGCATTTCGGCCACCAACCTACTATGTGCCAGGAAGTGACCAGCTGGAAATTTGCAATCTGTCCACAACTGCACAAATGAGATGAGCATGCCATTTTGCATCATGGTGCCCAGGGAGTCAACACCAGTGGCTTCCTATGTCGCCAATCCCACCCTCCCAACCAGGTCCTGAAAGGGTCAAATAGATCGAATACGTATCTCAGGTGTGTATTGCGTTAAAACTGCCATTATGCGCAGACTCCTGCAATAACTGTTGTGTGCTACCTGTAGGAGGTTATTGGACTCACCGGGTACTCTTCCTTTTGGTAGAAAGATCTCTCGCACCATGCTCAGTCAGGCATGGGGGATCCCAGTTCTTCCAGTCGGCGTCCCGCTAACCAGTGAGAAGGCCATTGCAATTGCACCGCCAGGTAATAATGTTCAAAGTTGGGGGCTCCGAAGGCCTCCTTTTTCCACTGGAAGCTGGAGCTTGTGCAGTGCAACACAACGCCTACTCTTATTCCACGGGAAGAACCCCCAACATACTATGCAGAGTGCAACAAGTACTACGAAGTATGAGCACTGGAAGGCTGTGGAGAAAATATAGCCATTTGGGGGCGAAGGGATCCAATACCCTGGTAAGATTGCCATCGGATGCCTAAGTATTGGAAGGTGCGCAGTTTGCAGTGCAGAAAATTTGTGTCCACTGTTAAGTGCTGCGGTGGGCAATCAAAGCAGAGTGGGAACAGACATGATTTACCTCAATTCACCCGCAAACCTGAAGCGGACCGGAACTCCATCTGGATGTCTCTGACCTCCATTATCCCATTTTGTATGTCTCAATATAGACAAATACATCATCTACATAGAGTGAGACGATATGTATTTTGTCACCGACGGAATGCCCCACGTCTGCTCCTGTTGTCTGCGGTGCTGTGCCAGCAGTTCCATCGTTGGAGCAAAGAGGAGCAGGGATAGCGGACATCCATTTACGTGTTCCTCTGCTTACCGTAACAGGGTCTGAGATGCACTGTCCAATCTTTAGACAGGCCGTGGAGTCCGTGTAGAAGAGTCTAATGAGGCGCTGGAGCCTACCTGTTATGCTCATAGATGATAAAGTCATGAACATGAACTCCCAGTCTGCCGTATTGAATGCCTTCTGGTCCGATACTAGACAAGCCACATATCTGTCTGCGTATATTGAGGGTAGTTGATTTACCTGGGATGAAACCATTTTGGTCCCTGTGGACCAAAGAGAGGAGTCATTCGAGGAGGTGCCCAGCAATGATCTTATTAAGTATTTTACAGTCGGTCCCCTGCATGGACAGCGGGTGATATGACATCACCTCCAGGAGGTCCTTATCAGGTTTTATGAGGGAGATGATTAAGGATTTGCAGAGCATCGTGGAAAGTCAGCCTTCCATTAAGGCACTCTGATATAGTTTGAGCATCTTAGGAACCAGAAGATCCTCATATGCTTTAAAGACTCAACTGGAAGTTCATCCAGTCCAGGAGTGTTACACGTGGCAGAACCCCGGATGGCTGCCCTGATCTCCTGTTCTGTGATCTGCGCATTGAGATCTTCCCAGGCCATAGTGTCCACAGTCAGCAGTGTGTAGTGAATGCTGCGTGTATGTCTGCTTGACTCGTTACTAGGTGAGATGGCAACTGTCGAATAGTCGTGATAGGGGCAATCGGTATCGTGCTGTACAGCAACCATGCTAGCAGGCGCACTGACGTCACCCTCTGCATGCATTTTTGCCTGATAGGCTCTACAGTCTAGGCGTCTTAGTTGTGTGTCAGGCGGCAGGATCCTTGCGCGCTTCCACTTCCAGGGCACATAGAGATGTCTCTAATCGAAACAAGTCTTTATGAAGGTTCGCTCTCGCACCCACAACCACAACCACAATGATGCACTGTCCATGCAGCACTACCTTTAGTGCTTCCCATTCCACGGGTCTAGTAGTAGCTGTACCCCAGTTCTCCGCTAGGTAGCGGGACAATGTCTCGCAGATCATATCACAAAATACTGGGTCCTCCAACATGGCCGGCTGTAGTTGCCATGTGGGGATGGGCAAATGTGGTGTGCTCCATTCGAGGTGTATTTGAAGCAGATTGTGATCTGAGAATGTCCTCCCTAAGTATTCTGTTTAAGACTTGCAAATGGATGGTGGATGGCAGAGTACTTGGTCCAGGCTCACGTGTAGATCACGTGGGGGGTGAATAATAAGAAAATCCTCTTGCGTCTGGGCTTAGGTTGCACCAGCTGTCAAAACGAGACCAGTGTGTGAGCCCAGCCACAGCTGTCACTACAGGAGACACTGGTATAGGAGAATATGAATGTTCTAAGTGGGTGTTTAAGACACAATTGAAATCCCCCCTGATAACTCAAGGGATATGCGTCCATCGAGTAAGGATGACCGAAATGCGGGCCAGGAAGGCTTGTGGCCCTACATTTGGTGCATAGATGCTGCCCAGAAGAAGGGGTCGACTATATATCTGCCCCTCTACCAGGATAAGAGAAGATGGAGAAGTGTGGCTCACTGGTTAGAGGAGGCAGACCTGGAAGCAGAGGTCAGCCCGGTACCAGGGTTCAATTCCCGGCTCAGCGGGGTCTTGAGTCCTAAAATGTCCATGGACTCGACAATTCTCGCTCCGGTGCCTACTCGATTCACGGGTTCACACTCTGCGACTCTGGGCAATAGCTTGCTTAATCTCCACAACGGCCCCTCGCGGAGGGATGCCTGGCTTTCACCTTGCGGATACCCTGCCGGGGTTATCTCACAGGGGAATACCAGGACGGGTTCCCTAAGCAAGCGCTTAGAAACCGCTTGGTGATTTGCGCTATATAAATTCCTGTACATTTACATTTACATTTACCCTTTAGGGTCTATTTCTGTGGTAATGAAACAAAAGGGTACCACAGGTCGGAAACATATGAGGGCTCAGCCGGCAAAGCCTGAATATGTAGTGCAATAACATTGTCCGCACCAGTGCTTCAGCAAACGGAATAACTCCCCTCCCACTATGTGTGTTCTTGGAGTAAGGGTATCTGGTCGTCCTGTCGTCTAATGTATTGCTGTACAGTGTGTTGCTTGTGCTTCTTTGAATGCTGAAGGCTGGATTTGTGCCTTCCTTCTATGAAATCCAGGGAGGATGACTCAGCAGAGTGACTGTGCTTTTTATCAGTATATTTTTCAGAATTAATCCAAAGCAAACTCCAAAAACAAAACCTCTTAAGTATTTAAGCATTCACACTATTCTCACAACTAGATCCGACTGCTGTAATTCTCATCATTCCATGTAAATCACAAATTGGTTTTCCTTATGAGGACTGTTTTTTTCCTGAAATGCTGCAACTAACTTTCAAGGAGCTGTGTACTTCTCTGCACATCTTTGGTGACATTAATGGGGTGTGCATTTTCTGGGACAAGAGTCGCTGTCAGACATCCCGGTATATCACACTGGGTATCATTATCGAGAAACTGCTATACCGCCCAGTATTGCAACTGTACTGCAATAACTGAATAACTTCCAACATGCATGCTACTCTCACTGTTACATAAGACCGGAGGCAAAAACAATTCCCTACAATCTTGTACATCACACGTGGATTGACATTGTGGCCTGCACAAACCAAACAGTAGGGCTGTTCATTTTCTTGTTTGGTAAAGCACTTGGAGGTACCTACTGTGATTCTTTGGGATTCCAGTTGGAAAGTGCTACTGTTGTAATATAAGCCAATCCATCTTTGCAAGGACTCTGATATTTTATTTAGACACTGTAAGAAACTGGAGCGTTAGTTGAGGGGGTGGTAGCTTGGTAAAAGCAGTCAGGCTTAACAAAGAGACAATGTGTAAAGTATTTATGCACAGCAGATCTCAAACAGTAATAAGATGAAAACACAAGAAAAATCCCAAACCAATTTAGAAAAATAGAGACTATTTTAATAAATAAAATGACACTAAATAACAAAAAAACAGTAAGTAGAACCTGAGACATGAATGTTTAAAGTTTGAATTGAAAATAGTGCCACAAAGGCGCCAACCGTGGTTACCTGGTCATGTTAAACCAGGTATATGTCAAAAGTTACGGCTGAATGCGATGGAGCGTGGATCGGATACAGGGACCAGGATCATCCCGAATATAAGTTTACTGCAGAAAAGGAGGTCATGGAAGAGTCCTCAGCGGTAAGCTAGCTCTGAAGCAGGGCTCGATCAAAGCAGCTTGTCGAAGAGCAAGGTTCGGGCGTGGGTGTCGATGAAGGCAGAAAGCGCCGAACGGGCAAAGTACGAAGTCTGTGGTCAGGAAGGCCTTGACGGGCTGCTACTCAACGTCTGTCCCGATGAAGTGCTCTACGCCTGGCTTTTGAAACTTTTCTGGTAGTCAGATCTTCTTCAACGGGGCAAACCAGTAAGTTGAATCCGACCAACATCGACGGCCTCAGCTCGATGCTGGTCCCGGTCTCCTGCCCGTTCCCTGGAGAAAAAGATGGCAAAAAGTTTCTAAGCCCCAGCGTTTGCAGTTTGGCCAGGAGGAGTGTACTCCAACACCAGCCAAGAGTCCTAGGTCTGCAAGGCACTACTTTGGTCTTCGGAATCACTCCAACAGAGGCCAGCAGTAGGGTCCAGGGCAGGTTCAGTTGGAACTTATCAGCTTCACGGAGAGAGACCTCTGGGAACTTGCTGTATCCTTGTAACTCAAACAGGAGGTTAGCCATCCTACCCTTGGAGTCACTTATGGGATTCTGGGTTCAAGGCAAGCAGGTCCTTCAGGATCTTCAGACAGCAGGGTAGTTCTTCTTCTAATTCTGCACAGGTCCAGGAGTAGTCTAAGGGGGTAGTCTAAATGTGTTTATTTGCTGTTGAACCAGGAATCCTGGATCCCAGAGAGAAACCTTTCAAGGTGCAATGTCCTGCATCCACCATTTATTATGAATACACCCCACATGTGGGGTACAGCACTCACTGGGTGAACAGCACAGAGGTCGCAAGTTAGGTCTGTTTTTAGGGTTTTATGGCAAATGCCACTGGATGGGTGACATACCGGGGGTGCCCAGAGCCTTATCTGTAGATATAAAATATATATATATATATATGTTTTACAGTTTGCTCTGCCCTTCATTCATTCTTCAGACAGCAGGGTAGTTCTTCTTCTAATTCTGCACAGGTCCAGGAGTAGTCTAAGGGGGTACCATGATCGCCACATTTATGTTGACTGCCAGTCTGTGGGTGGGGGAAACTCCTGACTATTCCCTAACCAATGGGGTAAATGTCCTTAGGTGTGACCCTACCAACTATGGCAGCTCATTCAGTGTCTTTCTTTTTAAGTTACCCCTGTGCCTCTCTTTCCCTATAATAAACATGGCAGAACTCTTCTTCCTCTGTTCAGAGCTCCCTGTGCCCACACAAAGGTGTGGGTATGGAAATGGGCAACCCCTTCCTTGTGATCACCCCAAACCAATTCTGGGGCAGCTCTCCTTCCACTGGGTTTGTATCCAAGCTGAAAGACAAAGAAAGATACGTCTAAGTGTAAACTATATCTGCCATTGACAGATGAAGTATCCTTTGCAGTTCAGGAAGGGGCTGGGAACAGCGCCCAAGGCCATCCTGTTGAGGGAGGAAAAACACCTCTCCACACTCAAGCCTTTTATCCGCTGTCTGGGAGCAATCCACATCTCAACACAGGACAGTCACTTGGTAGTCAGGTGACACTGAACACTGGCAGAAAGGCTCTTTTAACTTAGACAGAGAAATTACAACTTTCATAAAGTGCCACTTCTAAAATGGTCATACAATATCCGACTTGACCATTGAGCTGGACTTTCAGTTAATATTAAACTGACACTGGAGATATGTTTTGTGCTCCTTTAATGGGTGGCACATTGAGTGCTGTTGCCCACTAGTAGTGTTTAATTTACAGGCCCTGGGTACATGTAGTACCTTATAATAGAGACTAAGTAGTACATTAAATGTGCCAATTGGGGTTTTGTCAACTTTACCATGTTTAAAGGGATGGTACAAGCACTTTACAACTGGTTAGCAGGAGTAAACTGTGCAAAGTCATATGACCAAGAGAAACAGATTCAATAAAAGAAGGCAAAAATCTGGGGGAATACCACACAAAAGATAGTAATTTTCAACAGACACCACTTGCCAAATTCAAGACATAGTCTTATATCCAAGAGCCAACCCATCCCCCCTGCACACAATATAGCACCAAAGCCACCTACCTGCCAATGTGATATAATCTCAGGAGAACAACGGTGTCCTCACACAGCAATAACCACCATAACAAAAGGACATGTTAGATAGCTCATTGTCACACTCCCATGCAAAACACTGCACCAAAGATTCAATTAGCAAAGCAGTACCATCCAAATACACAACCAATAGTCATATAATCTTACAAAAGAAACGCAACTGTACACATACCCTCAGATACTATGTGTAGTAGAGTCAGATAATTGGCTCTTTGATGCTTCCCAACAGTACACCACACTGCTAATGGCAAAGGTACGTGCTATATTTTTCCACTTCTTAACCCCTCCCAGCTCATGACCAGCTCAGCTCGTCATGAGCCACGGTTCTCGTGTGCTCATGACGAGCTCAGCTCGTCATGACCTTTAGAACGCTCGCACGCTGGGCAAATTCCCCTGCTGTGCGAACGTTCTAAAGAAACGGGTGTGGTCATGACGAGCTCAGCTCGACATGAGCACACGAGCACTGTGCTACATGACGATCTGAGCTCGTCATGAGAACGGGGGCGCTGTGCGCGCCCCCCCCAGCACAGCGGGGGAATGTGCCCAGCAGGGAAGGGGTTAAATCCTACCAACCCTGTAAACAACCCAGATCATCAGACGCCGCACTGGCAACAGTGCCCATCACAAAAAGATCCCGTCGGGTGGTTCTTCCTTTGGCTTTTGGGCATCAAAAATGAGGAACACTCTACCTTTCCATCTGAGGCAAGAACCCATTAAGAAAACCTTTAGGAAGAAACTTAAAACATGGCTGTTTAGGCTTACCTAATCTTCTGACTGGCCTTGCCTGTTTTCCTTTCTATTAACCATACCTTCTGGTGAGGCTGTGACTCTCTTCTTCTCCTCTCATCACTCTTATATCTGGTTAGGGCAATCCTATTGCAGGGACACTCCGTTGGGAGCAACCAGTGCCGTTTGAAAATTATTAACATAACATACTTCCAGAATTATTTCCGAATACAGACCGCACACATGACCACTCAACAGGCATAACTGAGCACCTAGGACAATAGTTAACAAAGCGATGCAGCAGAATAACACATCTGCTGTATACCCTAATGTCCACAACTACAAACAGAAGACAATGGACAGCCCAGACCCATTCCTGTGTGCACAACACAGCACAGAAGCATTCTATTTGGCAAAGCAATGCTCAGTGGTGGAAACAAATATCACTTAAGATCAGTCTCCCCTGGTATTGTGACATTAGTCCTTTTACCGTGAGGTCCCAGATAATATTGCAAATGTGTTTCTTTGCTGTTGAACCAGGAATCCTGGATCCCAGAGAGAAACATTTCAAGGTGCAATGTCCTGCATCCACCATTTATTATGAATACACCCCACATGTGGGGTACAGCACTCACTGGGTGAGCAGCACAGAGGTCGCAAAACAGGTCTGTTTTTAGGGTTTACTGGCCAATGCCACTGGATGGGTGACAAGCCGGGGTGCCCAGAGCCTTATCTGTAGAGATAAAATATATATATATGTTTTACAGTTTGCTCTGCCCTTCATTCACCCGCCGTTTTCTGAGTTGCATAGCAGTCAAAGTGCTTAAAAATTATAGGAACTGTGTTCCTGAGAACTATAGAGTGGGGTCAGAGAAGCAGCTAAAAATAACAAAATGTTCTCAATTTTGTTGGCCTTTCACCTACAGGTAACTGAATATAACATGTACTGCACACACATAAAATTACAAATAAATTCTTGTACTGCACATACCTTAAAGTACAAATAAATTGTAGTTAATGTTCAGTGTGGAAAGTGAATGGTTTTGCTAGGAGAGCTCAGTTGGTTAATGCGATCACTTTAGATGTCAGTGAGTGTAGGCAGAGGGTCAATGATTTCAATCCTGGTTGGAGCACTGGGGAATAGTGACATGCATTTGTAGTGCTATAAGGGCCCAGCTTGTGACAGAAAACACTGTGAATATGTATGTCATTCGTTTAAACAGTGTATTGTGCACAGTATAAGATAAGCTGCCGCACTGACGAGGCCCATGCATTGGCTGTTTCTGACACTGAGTACAACGCATTGATTTACAGATGTATATGTTTAATTGCTCCTGTATTTATATGTGTGGGTGATGTAAAGCGCTCTGATGCCATACATTGGGATGGGCAGTGATTTAATAGAAATTAGATAGGTGTGAGTCAGGGCTGTGGAAAGATGAGGGGCACCCTTGAAGGGTGGCAGAGAGGGAATCTGAGGAGACGAAATTCACTCGGGTGGGGACGCCATTGATTTACAGATGTATACATTTAATTGCTCCTGTATAAACGCTAAAAGCTGGGCCTATCATTATAGCACCAGCCGAGGCATCCCAGGGTGAGGTATTTAGTTCTAGAAGCCATATCCAGGACAGGCGGCGCTAGGGGGGCCAGGGTGTGGTGGCTGAGCTTGTTGTAATGGGTTTTGATTCTATGTCAGGACCGGAAGCTCAGAATATACGTCTCTTTCTTTTACTCTTCAAAACAGCAGCCAATCAAATTAAAGTTTAAAAAAACACTACATTTCCCATAACTCCATAACAGTCACATGATAACCTGAGCGATCCGGCCCTATATTACCCCTAGCAGTCCATTTTCCTCTTTCTTTGCTGCTTCACAGATAGTTAAGTGCCTGATTCAATTATATGCTCATACTACTGATGCTGTGTTATTTCATGCATGACTTTATTGTGCCTTACTGTAGTGGCGTGCTTTCTTTTGCATGAGCTGCCTTTAACGAGTTTCGCAGCTCGGTGTCACCACCTGTTGCTCATCCCGCGCTGTTCTCTAAGCGCCCCATGCTAAAACAGGAGAGCGGTCTTGCCTCAGCAGGACGCCTGTCCGCCCTCGTTTCTTTGTGTGGAGTGGGAGAAAGGGGAGTGAGGCAGCGTGACTGCGGTCATGCAATCCACTTTAAATTTAAATTGCAACAAAAGAACAGCCAGTACGTATGCGCGACCACCAGAATGTCTGCCTTCTGTTGTCGCAGGCTTTAACTGAACGCAGGGACGTGTGCAAGTTTTCTAGTCTCCATGTTCTCCTAATTTGCTCTCCCCATTTACACCCTGTTGTAGCTGTTGACACAGGATTGGAATAATTTGTATTGGCTATACCTAGGGTAAGTGCATGTTTAAAACACTTTCAGCATTAGCCCTTGTGGATTGCTGGCCTGCTATTAGGGTCAACTGCAGCACTCCCCTTGATTGCTCTTTTTTTGTCTGAAGCTTGCCTCGCTTCCTCTAGCCTTTTGATCTGGTCTTTTTGCCTCCTGAGGCATTGTTTGCTCTGCTGTGCAGGCTTTTGGAACATGGCTGAATACTATGAGGAGTACTATTATTATGATGAGCGGGCTAGGTCTTTGGAGCAAGACATTGTGGACGCACTTGACGCCAGTGTACAGCACTCCGTGAACAAGGCCCTGGTCAGAGCCACTGCACCCCTTAAGCAACACCTATGTGGGTATTCTGAACAACAGGGTTGGCTGCCTAACCCTCCTTCACGTGTAAAGGGAGGTAAATTGTTCTGTCAAGTCAAAGACAGCTGGAAACCCCATAAGGGACCGCACGCAGCTGATTTCAAGAGATTGGCAAGCTCCTTGGCAATGGATTATGATTACAGCACTGGCGAGGAGCTGAAATTCTACCAATTTATAAACAAGCATTTACAATGCAACGGTTTCGCCTTTGACAAAGTTAGAGCTATTGGCATTGTAAATGACAAATTGTTTATTTATGTGTTGGTTTTGAAAACAGATAAATAAATGGCATTGTCATTTACAATGTCAATAGCTTAATCTTTCGCAAATGCGAGACCTATTGCATTTGCACCCACACACACACACACACAGCCACACGCACACAGAGCCACACACACACACAGAGCCCCCATACACACACACACACACACAGCCGCCTGCCGACTCCTCCCAGCCTGCCCGTCTCGTGCTGGGAGCTATCCTGTTTCAGTGTTTACTTGCACGCCCAGATTTTGCACTCCTCATCTGCAGTGCCATTTGTCCTCCTGGGGGAACTCTGTCAGAAATAACACCCTCTTTGCAGTTTGAGACGATCAGATAACGAGCCAAGAAAGAGAAAACACGACGATTTAGAACGTGCTTCATTTCAGTGTTTATTTTAAACGGATTGCCAAGCCGTTAATAAGCTTAAACTAGTTCAATTATACCGATAGGGGAGAGTTAGCATTTTCTTCCACTCAAACGAGGTTTTGTTATCGGACAGTTTGAATTGGCCTATTGCCGTTCGCTGCCTCATCTCTTCCTCCTCAGAAGGTTGCCGTGTATCTGGTAATCTTACCACGGGAAGTCTGTCCCTCCTTACCTGGATTAGCGTTTTTAAAGTGCACAAAATTCGAAAGCTATCTAAAATGTAGGGTCATGTTAAAGGTGAAAAGTCCAGGGTGACCCTGCAGAAAGCACACGTTTCCTACAGCAAGGCACTGCACAAACGGACCATCTGCCAATGGATTGTTGTCTGCATAAAGATCTGTTAAGCACTGTTGAAGAAGCAGCCTCCATAAAGCTTACGGGCTCATTCCCACTATAGCTAATGCTGCTGCCACTGCGCCAGCACCCGGATTACCAGTCCTGGAGACATATCAGGAGGCTACGTGGATGCGGATACGTAGGTTCACGAAGCACTACAGCCTCGACAGTCAAGTACGTTGAGAGGAGCATTTTCTGCTGGACGTTTTGGCCTAAGCCTGTTCACAGACCCGCCACCTAGGGGCATACTGCTATTGTGTGTATTCACAAGGTGAGGAAAATGTGGTGCGAAGCATCTGAGGGAGCGGACAGCCTAAGAAACCAACTGCCATCAGCGCACGAGTGGCACTTGTATGCTGCTCTGCCCATCACTTCCAGAGCGGAATGCTGTTGGTGCATAGCTGCAAGAGGCAACCTACTGGTGTGCCGGAGTGCTGCTTTAAAGTTTACGGACCCATTCTGAGCTTGGGAAGTATTCATAAGATGAAGAATCTGCGGATAGAGTATCCACCATAAGATTGCAACCAAAAGCAAGTAACTTGTTTTTTTGTCTTTCTCATTAAGCACAGTTCATAGAAGATAGCCCAACACATACGCACCCCAGTAGGTGACATGAAAGAGGCGAGAGATGTAGAAGGAAGATGCTCTTGTTACCCTCTTACTTTTTGACCAAGTTTGTAAAAAGAAACCAGCAGTGAACGTGCGGGACAAGGGGGCAATAGGCTCCGGCACCGCTACACGCTTTTGCTGACTGGGAATGCGCATCGGCGCTTCAGTTTCTCCGTCAGGAATCTTACTTTTCAGAATCCCAAACAGTTCTTCTTGGCTGTGTACGTACAGTACGTAACAATTACATTATTTATCAGCATAAACTATTGTTCTAAGCTCAGGATAGTTTCCAGTGGAACCATGGAGGAGACAAGAATGAGAAACAGCGGCGTAACGCGAAATTATGTCGCAGAATATTTCGCGGGTCCCCTGAGCCTCCCATATCTCGGTGATACCCATTGGCCTTGCGTCAAATTGGGGGAAGAGGGGGCCGAATGGCGGCCGCATCCCTGCCCAGCTGGGGCCTCCGTTACGCCCCCTTACGAGAAAGCAGATTTTCGGATACATTCGTGGCGTAAGGTCGAACGGTGCACTGCCTCCAAAGATGATGCGCCCATGACCCTTGATGTGTTAACCACAATGTCACCTGTGTGGTAACTTCCGGCGGATTGATACGAAGGCGCCGAGCCTAGGATGACCTTCCGCTGTCCGGGTCATTGTGGAGGCGGGTTCAGTCGTGGACGTTTGTGTGGTAGCACAGCCTACGGCATTCTGGCGACTGTAGCCTGGGGTCAAAGTGCGCTATTAACGACTGAAAACTGCGATTCTCAGACAGTGGGAGTGAGGAGAGAGGAGTGGAACGGCTAGAAAGAACACAATATTCGGTCATTATTTTATCGGCCTTTCATCAACAGGCAGCTCCATATAAAATATAAGGTACACACCTGAAAGCGCAGATTAAAGTCATCAGTGGGAAAAGCACAAAGCTGAGTTTTAATGCGATCATTAGAGGGTCACTGATTCTGTCTGGTGCATTCAGGAAGAGCAATGTGCATTTATAGTGCCAGAGAGTGACATCAAGCACCGTGCATATCGAAGTAGTTAAACATTTTTATTACAAGCTGCAGCAACCATGTCAACATGTAAGCTCTCGGAGACTGGTTGGTCTGAGTTTGGAACAACTGGGAAACGTTTTCTTCCCCCTGGTGATCTAAGGTGTAGGGTTGGGAAATGGTCTGTGTACCAAAGGACGCTTTGTTTTAACTGTCTGCTGTTAAAGGCCGGGAACTGTGTTTTGTTACTAATAACCATGTGGACTGAAATATATTTCACAGTTATGGTATCCACTGCTTTGGAACACCAGAAAAGTTTTTTTCCCAAAAGAGCTGCAATTTGTCAAAAAGTGAAGATTTCAGTATTCCCTTGAACTTGCTTCCTTGTATAAAACATGCAAGACATAACACATTCGTATGCCTAGCCAAGCCGGAGACATTTGCTTTGTAGTAAATAAGTAAAGCTATGCTCATAACAGAGCACTTACCTTTCAGGGCTGTCTTGAGCAGCTGTTGCGTGTCAGTGCCAAAGGACTGCATTTTATAATCTTCTTTGCCTGCGTCTCCCATGATTCGGTCACAATCATATGGTCCTGATGTGTGGGCAAGGTTAGCCGGTCTGAGGTAAACTAAAGGAAAATACGGATTATTAACCTCAGCCCGATACACCCAAAGTCCGTGCCTTAACGAAAACCAGGCGGTCACACTATGTGCTGTCTACTTCAAATCTGTAGCCTCCCCGTCAGTGCAATGCCCAGTAGAGGCTATACTCCAGAGTCTGTCTTATGCCTCTTTCTACTGTGAGCTACAGCTAATTGTTGGACCGACTGGCTCTTAAAGTGTGGACTCATCAGAAGCTACCATGCGGTTCACATCGTGAATGAGACTGAATTTAAGTGAATAAAAGAACTAAACAAACTCTCGACACAGGACTATTCTGCATGGGAAAGCTAAGGTTTGCTGACCAGCAAAAATCGCTTTCACAATGCACGTTACCGCTTATCACACGCCCTCTTAGGGGCTGTGCAGGCCCCTACCCGATTCATTGCCAAAACAAACGCACTAACGGGGGGATAACTTTAAAAAAATGTTGAAGATCGAGACGAATACACCTAATGCAGTTTTTACATTCAACAAGGCTAACGGTGATCACGGAGAGGGGTTTCCAGTGCACGTTCTTTAGATCAACATACCATGCCAACGAGTAACTTTTATACCATGGCAACTTTTCTGAAGTATCTGGGTTTAAATTGAAACGCACCCTGAAAGCGCACTGCATCATTATCAATGTATTCTTGAGTGAGCCCGTTAGAAAAAGGGGCGATCTGGGGCCAGCTCGTTTCAACGCCATAAAACAATATATTAAAAAATAAACTTAATACAAATATACGAAAAACTTACAAGTCTATAGATCTGTAAACAGGCATTATGTCATAGAGATGTCCTGTAGCGGGCAGAGGTGACTTCTTATGGGAAATCCAAGGCAGGACATAACCGGGATAGCTGACACTCGGGCTGTCTTGGTTTTAATTGATCCCAAACGTTTACTCTCCAACGTGTTTTAGGTTTGCCATCTCATAACCCGAGCCAACGTATTCGCCCTCTTTAAACGCCCCTACTTTATCTCATGAAGCTAATCTGTCACCTTTTCTGAAGTGCCACGAATGTGTGGTGGTTTACCAGAGTCTTACCTAAAAAAAACAAGCACCGAGCTAGAGGCAGCGCGTACACGGGCGGGAGCCGGAGGCAGGCAAGAGAAACACAAACAACTTACCAAAGTCATAAAATTTCAGGGGCTCCGCTAGCGAGAGAGGCCATAAGGCGAGGAGGCACAGGCTGACTGCCAGGACAGACATCTTCAGCAGAGGTAGAGGCACACTGCACGACGGCGGCGCTGGGGCTGCGGAAGTGGAGCACGGCAGAAGGAAGGGTCATGTGCAGTCACATGACAGAGGGGACGGGCTGCCTCGGATGAGTCATCGCTGGGCACGAAACGTAACACACCGAACAAAGGATGTCATTTTCTTTTACCGGAGGTTTAAATGCACCTAATGGGCTTCAGATTAAGGAGCAGGTGTCTGGGGCTCCGGACTGGGGTCTGATCCCTGCCTCGGCTACGTACAAGGAGGAGCGGCCCACCCAGCACAGTCCCTAGACCGGGGAGGGCCCAGAGCGTCACATGGCCTGCTGCCCCTCACGCGGGGGGTTGAGTCAGTCCCAGTCACAGCATTTTTACTCGTTGTGCAATACACAGCGCCGCCGAGGAAAGTGGGGAGAAGGGACCATCATGGCAGCAGAGCTGGGCGCCTCGCTCCACTTCTTGGAGCCTTGGGTAGAATATCTCATATCACTTATTAGAAGTATTTATTTTATTGTATGCTGTTTTATATAGCGCGAACTTTACCCAAAGGGGTCAGAGCGCTTTACAAAAGAACCAGGTAAGTTAGCTAAGGTACAAAAGATACACTAAACGAGGGCACAAGTCCTAAACAAGTCAGGTCCCGGCCCGGGCCGCGCTGTGATTGGCTGACGTCACGGGGGTGTCCCGGGCCGGCAGCCAATCACAGCGCGGCCCGGGAATGACGTCACGGGGGTGTCCCGGGCCGGCAGCCAATCGCAGCGCGGCCCGGGACAAAGCGGCGGGGCTTAAAAAAGCACCAGAAACGCCCCCGAATCGCGTTTTCGTGAGAAAGCACGATTGACAGCCTCTGCCTCCCAATGGCTAGCCTCCATTTATGGAGCTAGCCAATTGGAAACAGAGGCTGTCCTAACCTCACTACTAAAAACAAAAGATTTCGACTGGGAGGGGCTTCGCCCCTCGCCAAAAGTCGAAACCTAAAAAGGGGGATTGTTCTAGCCCTAGTAATTACAGGCCCTTAAGTTTAATTGATTCAACACAAAAAATGATGGCCAGGCTAGTGCTGAACAGAATCCAGTTGTGGATTAATAAAAACAACATACTTACTCTCTTTCGGGCAGGATTTAGGGCCCATGTAAGTTCCATTGACCAGGTCTTTTACTTTATACTAATTTACTGGTGTGTTGTAATCCTAGTTGGCAGCACTGTATATGAAGAATTTGTTGATTTAAAATCAGCATTCGACACGGTCCCACGTAACAAGCTCTGGTTAGTTTTGAAAGAACTAGGAATGCCCCCAGAACTTTTATCGCTCACAGCCACACCACAGTGCACAGAGCTAATTTCGCGCAGGTACGATGGGGAGCCCAAGGCAATACCACACCAAGGTTCTCAATCCTTAAAGGGGTTCGTCAAGGGAGCGTTTTGGCCCCCACCCTGTTTTCTTTGTTCATAAATGGGGTTGTCAACTATATCCTTACACACCCCACTGATGGACCAACACTAGCTGGCTCAAAGGTCTCAATACTCCTGTTCGCTGACGATACTCTAATTTTATCTAAAACTCAAATGGGGTTGCAGCAAGCACTCTGTCGTTTTGAGGATTTTTGCAGTGATCATGAGTTAAAAGTGAATGTGAATAAAACCAAGTTCATGGTATTACATAAGCATAAGATGGCCAAGGGTTCGGCTACCATGAACGATGCTCTACTACAGCAAACGGATGTATTCACCTACTTGGGGGGTCACACTAAATAGAAGGTTAGATTGGAAGTTCCAGATAGATTTACTGGCACTCAGGCACTCTCAATTGGCAGGAGCACTATTAAGTGAGCATAGGCATAGCCATACCAGGGAACATCCTTTACCACAAAACTTTTACAACGCGGTACCATTACCACGCAGGTTTTACAACGAAAGTCGTTACAACGACTTTCGCTGGAGGGTGCTCTAGGATAGGGAATAGTTTAATTTACTATCCAACACCTTCCCTACTATCCACGGGGACTGGAGTTGGAATAGTAAATTAAACTATTCACTATCCAGCGCCCCCAACGCAAGTCGTTGTAACGACTTGCGTTGTAAAACCTGCGTCATAACGCTACGCGTTGTAAAAGCACACGTTGTACCGTCATACATCCGCCATACCAAGCCGATAGGCCCTGTTCTAAAGATCTATAATACCAAGGTTTTGGCTTCTATCCTTTATGTGCAGATCTCTGGGGCTTCAAGAATATTTCATTACTCACTCTAGCCCAGAATAAATTTGTGAGGAGTCTAACTGGCCTATCCCAGAATACACAGCTTAAACCACTATACAATGATTTGGGATGTAACATGCTGGTAGAGGTGGTAAGATTTGGACCTCTTGCTTTCTGGCGCAGACTATGGTCAACCCCAGAGCTGGCACATTATGCCAATGCGCTTAAAGATGTCAGAGATTCAGACACAACACATAAGATTAGTTGTCTGCAAAACTTAAAGCGATCCTTGGGGTGAATATGATCATGTCCCATTTATGGGTGAACCCGGGTGGTATTATAGTTCCCCCCCAAAAAAAGTATTTAAAGAGGCTTATTGGTCTATGGTTAAACCAAGCAATATGTGTTCGACTGAATAGCACCATTCTTGAACATAAGTCGGAAACCATGTTTGAAAACTTCTGGGATTTTATTACGAAGCCTGGTGACAGGAAACGTTTTTTATCAATTCTGAGTAGGCACTTTACAAGTCAAATCTTTTACTGACAAGTGGAATAAGATCCCTGATGGTAAATGTGTATTTTGTCAGGATCAGGATGAAACAATACCACACATACTATTTGTTTGTCCAGCTTAAAGGTTGCCACACAGTAGATGGCTCAAACCAATCTGCTCAAACATGGGCACCAGGTCATGAGCAACTGCTTTAAGACTAGTGAAGACTGGTACTCATGAGCCCCTCGTGATTGCCCTAGCGAAATTATTTTGCTGGATGTGGAGAATACGTTATGTTAAAAACAAATTCTAGAGCGCACTTACACCAAGCGGTTTCATGGCACTGCGGACAAGAAGACTGCGGTCATGGAGGGCAGTGGGATGTTTAGTCGTATGCTTGTGAAAAGAGGAAGGTTTTAAGAAGAGTTCGGAATTGGGTATAGCAGGGTGCAGATCTCAGATTGTTGGGGAGGGAGTTCCAGAAGCGAGGGGCTAAGAAGGAGAATCTAAGGCCACTGTGTTTTTTCCATTTGAAAGTGGGAATTGTGAGAAGATGAAGGTGGGAAGAACGGAGTTCCCGCAGAGGAGTATATCGTTGAATTCTTGAGGAGATAAAGGCAGGGCCTTGGCTAGCGAGGGCCTTGAAGGTGGTACAGCCCAGCTTGAAAGCACAGCTTTTTGCCACCGGAAGCCAGTGGAGGCTCTTCATTAGATGAGTAACATGATGGTGTTTAGGTTGGATAAAAATGAGCCTAGCTGCCTGATTTTGGATAAGCTGTAGGCGATGAAGCTGGTATGCTGAGATACCAACATAAAGAACGTTCGCGTAATCGAGGCGGGATGTGACTAGTGCCAGGATGACGAGAGTGAGGGCCTCGGTAGTCAGAAACCTACAAATTTTTTCGGATTCTACGGAGATGGAAGAAGCAGGAGGAGACAACAGCATTGATTTGAGGCTTCAGGGACAGATCGTTACAGATGATGACTCCAAGACTTTTTACGGAATTTACTGGTTGGGGGTGCCCAGGGAGAGAGGCCTTAAATGGGGTTCCAAGGGTTTAAGGGTCCCCCTGTTAGAACAAGCTCAGTTTTATCGGGGTTGAGCTTAAGTTGACTGGAGTACATATATTCACTAATAGATGTCACAGTGGATTGAAAGTTGTTAATGGCTGTGTTAGAGGGGTCAATGTTAAATATCAACTGGAGGTCATCTGCGTAGTTGAAAATTTTAACTTGGCTGTTCCGTAGTAATACCATCAGGGGTTGCATGTATAAGTTAAAAAGAAGTGGCGATAGAGCAGAGCCCTGAGGGACTCCGCAGGTCAGCTTTGTATTCCCTGCCGTGAAATTATCCAGTCGGACTGCCTGGGAGCGTCCATGGAGAAAGGAGGTAATCCACTTGAGGGCCAGGCCCCGGATGCCCGCTTTGCCAACACGGTCGACCAGAAGTTAATGGTCGACCGTGTCGAAAGCTGCAGACAGATCTAAAAGTACCAAGGCCTGGGTGGTGGTGTTGTCAGCTCCTCGCCTAAGTTCATCCATGACTGCTAAGATGACAGATTCTGTGCAGTGAGCAGGCCTAAAACCTGCTTGCTGGGGATCCAAGAATTGGGAGTGCTCAATAAATGAGCTGAGGCAGTTTGTAACGTGAGCCTCCAGTATCTTACTAAGATAAGGGAGCAAAGAGATGGGGCGGAAGTTGCTGAACACCAGGGGATCGGCATTAGGTTTCTTTAATATTGGGACAACTACGGCATGTTTGAAGGTATCTGGAACGGTACCTGTTATAAGGGAGTTATTAAGAAGTAAAAGTTTTGGATCGGGGAAGGTAAGGAAGGCCTCTTTCAGAATATGAGGAGAGCAGCAATCATTAGGAGAGCCTGAACCCACCTTGTTCAGTAGGGTCAGGAATTCTTCTCAAGAGATCAAAGGAATTTGATCAAGTATGAGAGGATTTGTACAGATTGTAGGGGGAAATGGAGGAGAAATGGGAGTAGGGATGTTGTCCTCAATGTGGGTAATCTTGTCAATAAAAAACAAATTCAGGGAATCACATAGGGTTTGTGAAGGGACAGATTTGGCAATTACCCTGTCGGGCTGAACCAGCTCGTTGACAATTGAAAAGATGTCCTTGGCTTTGGCGGATGAGTTCAGAATTTTCTGAGAGAAGTAGGCGGATTTGGTCTGGAGGATAGCCACTTTGTAGTTTTTTAACAAGACTACAAAGGCGGTTTTATCCTCAGGAGCATAAGCTCGCCGCCAGCGGCGCTCGGCCTGTCTAAGTGCCAGTTTTTTCTTTTTTAAATAGTCGGAGAACCAGCATTGGGCGTCATGGGGGTGCTTAAGTGAGATTCTCTTCATAGGGGCTACTTTTTCACTAGCTACTTCTAGCCAACGGTCAAGGTTAGAAGCCTGAAGAGAAGGGGAGATAGGGGCCGTTTCGTTAGGGGAGGAGGCTGTTAGGAGTGGTTGAATTTTAAAAAAACAACAGCTGCTACAGTTCAGCTCTAACCCATTGTTGTTGCTATTTCTGTCGTCAGTATAGTACAGTTTGAAGACTGACTTTTATAATGATTTTTGTGTCTTTTTTTCTACTTGCTCGCTTTGTAACTTTGTTATAATACCTATGAGTTTTTCCTACTTTGATGCACTATGCTGTATTTTTTTAATGATCATGTTTAAATCAATGACTTTTTACTCTGGTATTGTATATTACTCATGCCTTTTATGATCTGATTGATCGAAATAAAGACCAAATTGAATTGAACTGATTACAGCACATCTACCACACTCTCAGCCTGCAATCCGACAACGGGTGATGATTCCAGTGCTTCACCCTCCCAGAGTTTAGACCACGGAGACAAACGTGGTCCTAGCAAGTGCAAACGCAAGTTACGTAATTTAAATCCGGCTCCTCAAGTTAAGGTTCTCACCTTTGAGCCAACCCAAATTATTCACCCAAAGTCCTCTATATGGCTTCCACCACAAGAAGTGGCAGACTATATCCAATCACATCTCGGCCTTGCGTTTGACAAAGATATAGGGGGCGCCTTCACTGTGAGTGTCCCTGGCCTGATCTCATGGTCAAAGTCATTGACATCCCTGAAGTGGATCTGAACCTCGTTTACCTATCTCTAAAAGTTTTCTAAGGAGTCGAAGAAAGTATAGATAGAGCCTGGCATTCCTGTCAGGATAAGCTCCTCGACGTGTCCGGACCCCTCGCCAAGATTCTGGAGTTAGGGTACTGTGCCAATGAGTCAGCTATGGCCATTGGCCCTGAAGAGTTGGTGGCTGGGCACAGAGGGCTATATGCCAATTGGGCAAAGCAAATTGTGCTAATTCCAGTGAACTGCGTTGGTGGTTCCTCCTTTAACTCGACCCGAAGCTCACCGAGCTGGCATCTTCTAAATCTGGTCCAGTGGCACAGGGCCTGTTGTTTGGTCAGCCTTTTCTCAAAGAGTTATCTAAATGTGTGGCTCCATTCAGTAACCTTGATAAAGCGCAAGGATCAATTCCCAAAGTCTTCTGCTCACTTTTCAGGTGTTCCAGAGGGCGAGTTTTCGGCCGTGGTTATAACCAAGGCCCGCAGAGAGGTTTTTACAAAACCTGAGGTGGTTACCAAGATGTCTCTGCAAATTCCCACTTTTATCCCTCTCGTCCCCAAGGTAACAAGAATCGTTTCCGGAGCGGTCACTACAGAGGATTGCAGGGCTCCTCTCAAGAGTCTGGTAGCACAGGTGAGGCTAATTCTGTTTTCTGATGTGTTACTGGAGGGCAGGATCCAGTCATTTCTACACAATTGGCAGATTCTTACGCAGGATCCCTGTGTTCTAGAGACTGTTCATGGTTACAAACTGGAGTTCTACAGCTCCCCGAGGCAGGTACTTACCACACACATGATGTCTTTTTCTCAACAGGAGCAAGATTTTATCTCCTCCGAAATTCTAACTCTTCTGCAAAAGGGAACAATAGAGGTGGCGAGTCCCCATTTAAATGGTTTTCTCAGTTGTGTGGTCCTGGTGTAGAAAAAGGGGAGTGGTTTTCGTCTGGTTTTAAATCTCAGGGATTTCAATGGTTCGATTCTTTACCATTTCAAGATAGAGGGCAACCATCTCTTAAGGGACATTCTTCAGAAGGATTTAAAAGGCGCGTATCTCTCCATTTCTATTTTTCCGCCCCACAGACGTTTTGTTCAGTTCCACTGGCATGATCATTGTTACGAGTACAAGGTCCTTCCCTTTTGCCTCTCCTCTGCCCATGGTGATTTATGAAGCTCCTGAGGCCGGTAGTGGATTCCCTGAGGGCTCAAGGGGTGCGTCTGATTATCTATCTAGAGAAGATCATTCTCATTGCCCAATGTCCACAGTTGGCCCTTGCCCATTTGGAGTGTACAATTCTTCTTCTTCAGGAGCTCGGTTTCGTTATAAATGCTCAGATAATAATAACCCAGTATTTGTAAAGCGCAAACTAATCACCCCTAAGGGGCTCAAGGTGCTGGGGGCCATTGGGAAGATTAAGCTAGCTATTGCCCAGAGTCACATGGTGCTGGGCCGAGCTGCAACTGGCGCCTGGGAACAAACCGTGAGCCCCGTGCTCTGGAGTCCGGTGCCTCGTCTGCTGCACCACACCTCTCCCAATCGGTTCTGACTCCGTTCCAGTGCATAGAGTTTATGGAATTTAAGGTGAACTCTCTCATTTGCCAGCTGATTCTCCCTACCCAGGTCAGGAGCATCATCAGAGAATTGAGATCAACTCTGAGCAAGCCGTCTGTATCCTTGAGATCAATAGGTCGTATTGTGGGCCTGTTGGCTTCATAAATTTAGGCCATTTTTCCCGGCCTGTTACTTTATTTGTCACTTCAGAGACCAAAGATTTGGCATCTTTGGAAAGGCTTCAGCTATGCAGAACAGATTATCCTCTCGGAGGAAATGAGGACGGAGATATAGTGGTTGTTGGATCACATAGATGCCTAGAATGGAGAGCAATATGTGGCTCAACTCTGGAGATTGTGATTGAGTCGGATGCCAGCCACTAGGGTTTGGGGGGCCCCTTTGCGACCAGAAGTTGTTGGTCTCAGGAGGAGCTGTCCCTCCACACCAATTGCTTGGAACTCCTTGCAGGTTCATTTGCAATTCGCATTTTGTCACCGGAGAAGTCCGACTGCGGCATTCTGCTTTGGACAGACAACATCTCAACGGTCCGTTATGTTAACAATCTGGGTAGTACGAGATCCAGCATTCTGACAGAAATTGACATGGAGTTTTGGCATTTTTGTCTCCAGCATCGGACTTCGGCGGTGGAAGAATTTCCTGGGACAGAGCAATTCCATAGCAGATTGGCAGTGTTGTCACTTTTGCAATTTCAGCGATAGGAGACTCCACCCGCATGCACTGAATTGCCTATGGGGTCCTTACTTAGTTTATCTTTTTGCGTCTTGCCTCAGACGCCAGCTTCCAAATCTTTTCAGCTAGCGCCCGATCTGGAAGCCCAAGCCACAGATGCTTTCCTACAAGACTGGACTACCAACCTGTGCAATGCCTTGCCCCCATTTTTGATGATCCCCAGGGTGTTGAAGCAGTTGAGCTGTCAATGAGCAGAACTGGGAGTGACTTTTTGGAGGGGGCAAGCATGGTTTTCGGTTCTATTGGAGCTAGCCTGCCCTATTCTGATTCTGCTCCACTGGAATCTCCTTCTGGATACTGGGGTTTGTCCTTATCCGTTAATCTTATCACAACACCTCTCTATTACCTTGGAGAGTTTCAGGGACAGATGGAGTGTCCTGGGACTTTTGTAAGAGGCTAATGACTTCATCAGTCAGGCTTGGTCCTCGAGCACCCACAAGCGCTACTCAGCATGGAAGCGGTGGTGTAGCTGGTGCAGTGAACGGGGTGCTGATCCCTTTGGAACAGACTGCAGTTTAGTCATAATTTTATTGTCCTCCTTGGCTTCTACGAGGGTGGCGTATAGATCAGTTAACAATTTTCAGTCCACCTAACGGCACGTCATTTGCCTGTAGAAGGTCAGCCAGTGAGCGAACACCCCGTAGTCTGTATATTGTTGAGGGGTACCCGTATGGTCGGACTGTCTCTTCCCAAGTATTCTGTTTTGTGGAATGTTACCATAGTACTGCGATTTATGGAGTCTTGGTCGGACAAGAAACAACTGTCAGCCAAATTGACTATGATACTGTGTCTTATCTCTTGTAAGAGGGTGTCTGACGTCCGGGCTTTGGATCTTGCAGGGAGGATTTTTTCTCCTGACGTGCAATTCTTCCTTAATTTCCTATCCCACTTTTCTGGATAATCCTAAACTTTGCGTTAGGCAATATTTAAAGGTTTATGAGGTGAGTACTGCTGAATTTTGTATTGATATGAGGGGACAATTGTTGATTGCTTTGCAGAAGCTTTTTTCGCCCAGAGGCCTGGGCCACACTTGCACGATGGGTGTTTTGTCTTATGAGTGAAGTGGTTATCGATACCTCAGTGTTTGGAGCTCACTCAGCTCGAGAAGTGATGGCTTCAAAGTGCTTTGCTTTGGGCTCTAGCTTAACTGACATTCTTAAAGCGACAGATTGATCAGCGGAATCTACCTTTAAGTCTTTTTACTGTAAGCCTACTGTTGATGTTGCTTCCGTGATGGTGGCTCACTTTAAACAAGCATATTTGGAGCCTCTGGTCCTGACAAAAAATTCAAAAACTTCCAACATTCTAACCAGAATTTTCAATTCTATTAAGGACACAGAGGTGAGAATTATCCCACCCATTGTATTGTTTCTCTGGATAAACTGATTGCATTGCCTTTTGTACTGAATGCCTTATGCGTTTCCATTGTTTCCCCCTGGATGACACTTTTTTAAGTTATGGAATGTATTTAGTGAGGCCGGTATTTACGGCTTACTATTTTACTTCCTTGCTACTAGGAAATGGAGATAAGCGACTCTAATGTCATTGGTGTTTCGAAGCTGTGAGACTTCCGTGGTTGGTCTAGAGTTCGTTTCTGGAGAAGGCACTCCTGCGGTTTCATTGGAGGATTGCTGGGCCCCGTTGGACCATGTTCTGGCTCGTGCTCCCGTTGGGGCAGATGGTGCTGGTCAATGTTGATTGACGTATGGTCGTAAACTTTTCGTTATATCCTAGCATTGCTAAGTGTCGGACTGTTTACCTGTTCCTTGGTCTGGAGCAAAGAAGGAGAAAGATGGATTGTTTCAAAGGGGTTATATAGTCCTTGGTTATGGATGTTATGGAGACATGAGAACTGTAGTGTTTTTTCAAACTTTAATTTGATTGGCTGCTGTTTTGATGAGTAAAAGAAAGAGAAGCATAATACTTGCCTCCGTGTCCTTAATCGAATTGAAAATTCTTGTCACGAATGTTGGGAAATTTTGAAGTGTGATGTCATAGTATCATGCGACCCACATGATGTGGAGGCTGGGCATGTCAGGTTAGGAATTGCATCAGAGCGAGGCAGGTCATTTTTGGATCCAAGAAAAAGTGGTCAAGAACTTTATTCTACGTCTCCTGTTGTTTGGCACATATTACAGGGGCAGCGCAAGAGGTCTATTCTGGCATGAGCCTCAGACGGGTCGCCAAGCAGCAGTCGGATGAGTGGACCAGGATGTGAGAATGTGTAATCACACAGCAGACAACGCTGAGGCGCGGTGTGAATCATGTGTAAGCTCATGGTTTGTGTAATAGTGCCCATTTAAGCATGCCACTGCCTAAGGGGGCGCCACAGCCCTAAATGGGCTTCACAGTGGCGAGCGCACGCACCCTGCTGAGCGGTCTCGCCGTGATGCACGAGGCAGATGTCTCCGGTGCTCTCTTGTGTCTGGGCCACATGCCTCATTCCACATGCAGGACCCGCCTGAAAGCCCTCTAATGAACGCCGCCATTGCTTACCGAGGGGGCTCGCGCATCCCCAGCGCGGGCGCACATCACTCCAGGAGGACGGCGCGCGGCATGGTGGCCACTGCACTCCATCAACCCGGGGACGGCTCTCTGGTTCTTCTGTCGTAAACTCGCGATTAGGCCTGATGTTCCCTCGTGGCTGCCCGGGAGAGGGGCGCACACAGCATGAAATCACTGCGAGGCAGAGATGTGTCCAAAGTGCCGTGAAGACATGTTTTAATATGCAAGTGTCTGAGCCGTCGCCGGGTACTTACCTGCTCCAGGGAAACGTGCGGTTGAATGAGCAATGCAGAATGGAGTGCGCCATCCTACCTCGAGCCCGCGGGCGCTGGAGGGGGCCCGCGAGCGCTGCGCGTGCCAAGTGACGCAGCGCAGGCCCTTAGCACGGTTTACGCACAGCCAAACGAATGGAAACTTCTGGAATGTGCAATGAAACCCAGGAGGGGAGCTGTGGACTGCAGGGAGTTCGGGGCTGGGGAAAGGACGCTTGTTTTATTCGAGATTACAAAATGCGAAGCAACGTGCGTGTGGCTTCTGACTGAGTATGAGCATTTTACTCATTCTTTCGACACGTGACGTGGTCCACCACAGGTATCAGTCGCTGTGCACTATGCGAGAGCAGGCTTTAAAAGGACCCAATTTTAGTGCAGAAAAAAATGTAAACGGTGCATAAAAGAAAAAACAAAGCTTACGAGCAACTACTAATTCTGAACCTCATCGGCAACAACCTGAAAAGTGTGTGCAAGAAATAGTGAGGGTGCGTGCTGTTCAGTAACACCAGGTCCAAACCACAACGAAAAGGAACCAAAAAGGAACAAGTGTGAAGAAGGTACAACTAAAGGGAAGGGTGCTGCCATTATGTTAACGAAGGGACTGGCAATAAAAATATGACACTGCAAATCAAGGAAGAGGATGAAGAGAGAGTGTGGAAAGGGGAAGAGCTGGGATGTTTTGCTGCTACTGCATGGGTTGGTGGGTGTCAAGGATGGACGGCTTGTTGGGGATTCTGTGTCATTATACGCACTGTCCTCAATGACTGGATAGATTATCCCCAGAGGTTAGGTTACATTGACTGGGCTTCACATTGGGTTACATGCAGACAGATGTACATCCACTTTGGGGTACATGCAGACAGATGTACATTCACTTTGGGGTACATGCAGACAGATGTACATTCACTTTGGGGTACATTCAGACAGATGTTCATTCACTGTGGGGTACATGCAGACAGATGTACATTCACTTTGGGGTACATTCAGACAGATGCTCATTCACTCTGGGGTACATGCAGACAGATGTACATTCACTTTGGGGTACATTCAGACAGATGCACATTCACTTTGGGGTACATTCAGACAGATGTTCATTCACTGTGGGGTACATGCAGACAGATGTACATTCACTTTGGGGTACATGCAGACAGATGTACATTCACTTTGGGGTACATTCAGACAGATGTTCATTCACTGTGGGGTACATGCAGACAGATGTACATTCACTTTGGGGGTACATTCAGACAGATGCTCATTCACTCTGGGGTACATGCAGACAGATGCACATTCACTTTGGGGTACATTCAGACAGATGCACATTCACTCTGGGGCACATGCAGACAGATGTTTATTCACTGTAGGGGACATTCAGACAGATGTACATTCACTTTGGGGTGCATTCAGACAGATGTTTATTCACTGTAGGGGACATTCAGACAGATGTACATTCACTTCCGGGTGCATTCAGACAGATGCACATTGAATTTGGGGTACATGCAGACAGATGTTCATTCACTGTGGGGTACATGCAGATAGATGTACATTCACTCGTTGGGCGGGATTGTAAAGTTTGCTTCTTGCAAAAGGACTTGGGTGTTTTGTGATGGCCACACCCAATTATCAATTGCTTATGAAAATTGATCCGCGTGTGCTCTTCCTCAAACTACGCCTCAAGTGTGATCAATGAGAGATGCGTTTGTTACTAGAAGACGGAATGATTTGTAAAAATATATAAATATATATATATAGGAGTACTTTCACCATCACCGTGTTATTAAAAAGTTCACCACAGCTGTCTGCCAGAGGGCGAGGAATGATTCATTAGCTCACAGGTGAAAAATGGTGTACAGTAGTAGAATAAATGTGCATTTAGGACACTGATGAACCTGCTAGGTCCTCCTTGGAATTGCCACCATCTTCAAAAACAGCAAGGCCGCACTGCGCTCGCTCGCTCATGCCCCCGAAATGCCACCGGACCGAGGTTGTCAGTAATTGACTGTGTTATATAGGCAACTGCTCCATAAATTATGCTGCGGCCTCCGGGCTGTAGGCTAAAATGCTGTGTACATGAACCATGTGTGAATAAAGGTCTTTCAAAAAAAAAAAAAGAAAAAATGATTCAATACAAACCCCCCCCCCCAAAAAAAACAGCAAAGCCAGCTAGCATTCGCATTTTTGCATCGATTTAGGAAGTCTGAATGCCAACGTGTTTAGTAGTCGCCACCCGTTCCTCTCCTTAAGGATGACCAATATTCTTGCTTTGACTTGCTGAGCTTTATTCAAAATATGTCAACAGCTTTGCAGGGAAAAGGGTGGGTGGATGCAGGCAGGAATTGCTTGAGGATTTAAGGAGCATTGTCAAAGGCTCCATAGCTGTATTCATATAAGCTGAAAAGCTATGCATTGTAATGCTCAGTTGAAGTGTGCTTTGCAAAGGAGCCGCATGAGCTCAAAGAAGTGGCGAGGGTAGATCCGCAATAGCTGTTGCAATAAGATGAGCTAAACAAGCTAAAAAAAGATCTGTAATCGAACTGGAAACTTTAGTGTGTGCTGAGCTGTAGAACATTTAAAAACATTCATGTGGGACACTAACGTTGCGTTAACGACTGTTAGCGAACATGGAGTGAGCGTCACTCAGAGACGTTTTAATGCAAGGGCTAAGTGGGCTCTAGCCTAGGGCCCCCACCTTTCTGGGGGGCCCATCATTAAGATTTCAGGACACTCCCTGATAGTGGCATAACACAAAAATGATGGGACCACCTGCATAATATGTAAAGGGTTTCTCAGGGTTCCAATATCTCATAAATATTCAAAGGCTTTGCACTGAATGGGGGTCCCTGAAGGACTGGGGAACACTTAAAGGTTTGGGGACCAACAAAGAGGGTTGTGACTGATCAGACAATAGTTGCTGAGGGCATGAATGAGCTGAAAATGGAAAACAAATTCAGAGCTGTTCTGAGCAGGGGACCCTCAATTATTTTTGGCCTAGACCCCCAAAACCGTTAAGATGTCCTTGACTTCACTGTAAGGTGACTGTGTCTGGTAGCTAATATTCATTTATTACAATTTGTGGTTCAATATATTCTGGGGAATACCAATGTTCATATTGATTTTTAACTCAGAGCGCCAGTGAAGAGAACTAACAAAATGGGGGACATTTGATTTGGAATGTAGGTGCCCAGTGGTGTCACGGAGTGGAATATGGCAGTGTCCGCTATTCAGGATTGTTTTTGTGAGGCAGTATTTCTGTAGTAGGGGATCTCTGTGTATAGTCATAATCTAGTGAATAGTCCCGCCCATGTGCGCGGACCCCGGAGCAATCAGAAATAATCTCTTAAGCTGTCAAAACATGCAGACCTGCATAGACACTTAAGAGAGAATTTAAAGACAGATAATGCAGCCTATATCCACAGGCTACACTGTCCAATACTTCAACTAGAAATTCCACCAAAAACCACAACAGCACAGCCTGTCCAGGGTTTTCCACAGAGAAAAACCTTGCTTTTAACAGCAAAACCCTCTGGAATGATAGAGAGGAAGGAGTGGACAGACAAGCCCCATAGGCTGCCATTATGTGGCTCAAAACAGGATACTGTGCCTTTAAGAGAACTGTCCAGAAGCCTCACAGTATCCCAGAATGCAGTGCAGGTCCCTTTCACCTTCAGTTCTTTTTTCCGGCTCCTGCTAGCAGGACCCAGGAGCATTAGCTCTTCTTTTCTGAGCTTTTTCTATACTATTTTTGTGATATTTTTACATTTTTGTAGCTTCACTCGACGTCTTTGGCCTTTATCTGCATTCTGCTGTGTTTTTTTGGCAGAATTTCTGCAGTCTTCTTGTCTTTAGACTATTTCTAGTCTGACATGTGCTTTGTCTGCAGCTGAACTGAAGGCCAAAGCTGAAGCTCACAGGGTTTGTACTCTGTGCTTGCCTGTGTCTATGGACACCTGTCTTCTCTGTACCTTCTTTTCTAGGGGGCTTCGGCTTCCAGGTTTCAAACAGAGGAGTTTAAAGGCATCTTCAGCCTCTGGGTGAGGTGAGGGTAGGTCCTCTACCGAGTCCCATGCTGTAATCTCTGGGGTTATCCCCAGTAAGGGCACGTCTGAGCTATGACGCGGTTCCAATCTGCGTCGGGCCGTCGTGGAGTGCCTGGACGTCATGGAGTGCCTCGACGTCGACGTCATGGAGTGCCTCGACGTCGACGTCATGGAGTGCCTCGACGTCATGGAGTGCCTCGACGTCGACGTCATGGAGTGCGTCGACGTCATGGAGTGCCTCGACGTCATGGAGTGCCTCAACGTCATGGAGTGCCTCGACGTCATGAAGTGACTCGACGTCGACGTCATGGAGTGCTTCGACGTCGACGTCATGGAGTGCTTCGACGTCGACGTCATGGAGTGCTTCGACGTCGACGTCATGGAGTGCCTCGACGTCATGGAGTGCCTTGACGTCGACGTCATGGAGTGCCTCGACGTCGACGTCATGGAGTGCCTCGACGTTGACGTCATGGAGTGCCTCGACGTTGACGTCATGGAGTGCCTCGACGTCGACGGCATGGAGTGTTTCGACGTCATGGAGTGTCTCGGCGTCGACGTCATGGAGTGTCTCGACGTCGACGGCATGGAGTGTTTCGACGTCATGGAGTGTCTCGACGTCGACGTCATGGAGTGTCTCAATGTCATGGAAGTACCTCGACGTCATGGGGTTCCTCGACGTCATGGGGTGCCTCGACGTCATGGAGCAGTGATGCTCGACGTCATGGAGCGGTGGTGCTCGACGTCATGGAGCGGTGATGCTCAACGTCATGGAGCGGTGATGCTCGACGTCATGGAGCGGTGATGCTCGACGTCATGGAGCGGTGATGCTCGACGTCATGGAGCAGGGATGCTCGACGTCATGGAGCAGGGATGCTCAACGTCATGGGGCAGTGATGCTCGACGTCATGGGACAGTGAGGCTCGACGTCGTGGAGCGGTGAGGCTCGACGTCATGGAGCAGTGACGCTCCTTTTGGGGCATTGGTCGCTTGGGCTCTGCTCTCTTCCGTTGGGTCCGGACTTCACTGTTAGGGATGGCTCGGCGTCTCCGTGTTTGACACCGTAGTGACATTTTGACGTCTGAGTGTTGGTTGTCGTAGAGACAGTCACTGTCTTAGTGATGGTGACGTCGTAGTGAGGTCGGCGTCATGGGTTACAGCCGCAGAGTACTGCCGGCTCTTGACGCCTGGGTCTTGTTCCAGGCCTCGCTCCTTGGTGAGCCTCCCTTCGTAGGAGGGGACTTTGTGTTCCCGGCACCTTCCACTCACGACGCAGAGCAGTTGATCAGCGTTGAGGAACCCTTCTGATGGGGAGTTTGTGGTTACTCACCACGTGTAAGCGAGGGACGTTTGCCCTTTTGCTTAGTTTTGAGTACTTGCATACCTGCACGTCTGCTAGGTCGCCTCCGGCTCAACCACAACTGGTGAGACCACCGGGGATGTTTCAGAATCCTCTCGGTTCCCTCTTCCGCCCACCACCCCAGGGGCCTTTTGCCCCTCAGTCTGCAAACCTCCGTGCCTTGATGCCAGGGATGCGTCTGCCATGAGTACGGGGAGTCTCTCTCCGACTCTTTACTGGTTGGCGGGACTTACCTTTCGTCCACTACCGCCTGACAGGAGGTTCTGGCTCCGACCGTGCTCCTGACTTGGTCGCAGGGGTGGCGGCATGTAGACCTCGCGCTGTGGCCCGCTGTTGTTGGACCGTTGTTGTGAGATCCCTCTGTGGGGGGGTTTTCTTCACCGATTTGTGGTTCCTCTGCCGGGAGACAGGAGGGAAGCCTTACAAGAGGTGGTCTAATAGGCCTGATAGTTTCGGATCTAGGCATCGGTGTCGGAGCGGAGTTTTTCTCTCCTGCCGCCCCCCAGGTATTGTGGGTTTGTCCTAATACTTTTATTCGCCTGACGTCTCTGCAGCCTGCGGCTCAGCAGTGTGCTTCTGCTCTCCCGTTCTTTGGGCAACCCTTGGGCTGCCATGAGAGTAGTGAGTGGCTCGCATGAAGTCTGAATCGGAGACTTTTGGACGGCTGTAGGTTTGGGGCATGGAGAACGGCCTGAGGCCTTCTGCCCTTTCTAGCGGCGTTTTTCCCCCCAGGATTTGCCGGCGGTCCCGGGCCGCCATTTAATGCTTTACAAGTATATTGTGCGCATACGCGGGAGAGCTTGTTGCTCCTCGGCGAACAAAGGCCGGCTGGGTCTCAGTCAGTCTTCGGTTCATCGGCCCTCCCCCAGCACTTCCTCCGGTTGGCTCGCGGTTTCAGCTGCGCGAGCTCTAAGCAGAGGCCGTTATCCTGTTTAGGATAAGGGCGATAGAGGACGTACCTCTGTCTCAAAGGGGGAGAGGTCTGTACTCTCGGTTCTTCTGGATCGCAAAAACGAGTTCAGGCCCATTCTGGATTTGCGACAAGCAAACAAGTGGGTTCGCAGTAGAGGAATTTCGCATGCTGTCGTTGCATCAGGTTTATACTCAGCTGCAACAGGGAGATTGGCTTGGTGCCATAGATCTACAGGATGCATACTCCCATGTGCTCATTGCACACAGGAAGTTCCTGCGATTCTAAGTTGGCGCCCATCATTATCAGTACACAGTACTGCCAGTCGGGCTGGAGTCTGCGCCCAGACCATTCTCGAAGTGCATGGCAGTGGTAGCTGCACGCCTGAGGAACGACGAGGTGGCTTCTCTAACCGTGCCTTTACAATTGGTTGATCAAGGCCTCCTCCTTCTTGGAAGCTCAGGGACACTTCCAGAGGACGTGTGTTCTCTTGAACGAGCTGGGGTTGCACATCAACATTTCCAAGTCTGTCCCCATTCCGGTCCAATGCATACAGTACTTGGGAGCCTCTGTCAATACGCTGTCAGCAAGCGTGTCTCCTTCGGAGGGGAGGCGATTATCTCCCCTTAGGAAGGCTCAGGCTCTTGTGACCGCCCCATCTACGACAGTGGAGACGGTGTCTTCTCTACTGGGGTCGATGGCCTCTTGTATATTCCTCACACCACACGCACGGCTGCTCATAAGACCTTTGCAGGAGTGCTTGGAGGATCAGTGGGATTAGAGGAAAGGATCTTTGGGCGACAAGATACGACTGTCTCTGCGTGCTCTTCAGTCTCTGAAGTGGTAGTGTTCAGCGGGGAATCTCCTAAGAGGGGTTCCCTTTCACAAGGACATTTCCACACAGACTGTCGTGATGGATGCGTCTCCCCACGGCTGGGGAGGGCGCTTTCCGGAGACTTGCAGATACAAGGAACGTGGTCCCCAATGGAGTCCACGTATCACATCATTTTCTGGGAACTCAGAGCTGGTCAATTGGCACTGAAGGCGTTTCTTCCATTCTTCCAGACCAACTCTCTGCTTGTACAGACGGACATTATGACCTCAATGTATTACCTCAACAAGCAGGGGGGTTCGAGATCGCGCACTCTGTCGCAGGAGGCGCGGGCGATCTGGCGCTGGTTTTTATCCAGAGGACTGACTCTAACGGCTACCCATCTGCCAGGTGTGCAGAATGTTCAGGCAGACGTGCTGAGCAGACTGATTCAGGAAAACCACGAATGGGTCATAAACGACGAAGTACTAGGAGAAGTCTTCGGCAAATGCCGAGACTTTGCCTACAGGTACTGCCTGCGGGGAAGCTGGGGAATGCGTTCTGGATTTACTGGTCGAACAGCTTTCTGTACGCTTTTCCACCCTTTCCCTTGATTCCGGCGGTGTTCATCAAGCTGTCCCAGTCCAGGGAGCGGATGATCCTGATTGCCCTGGAATGGCCCAGACAGTGGTGGTTCACGGACCTGCTTCACCGGTCTCTCCGTCCTCTCATACGGAGGCCTTGCAGGCCGGACCTTCTCACAAAGTTCAGGGGGCAGATGTTGCACCCCAACCTCTCGTCTTTGAGTTTGGCTGCATGGCTCCTGAGATAGTGAAATATGGCCATTTGAATCTACCAGAAGTTTGTATGGACATACTGAAGGAGGCTAAGCATCCTTCCACTAGGACTTCTTCTGCTTACAAGTGGAAGAGGTTTTTACATCTGGTGCAAGTCCAAGGACCATGACCTGACGACGTGTAAGGAAGATGTCATCCTTCCGTATCTTCTACGCCTGGCGCAGTCGGGCCTTAATGTCCAATCCATTACGGTTCATATTGCTGCGCTGACTGCCTACAGGAAATGCCCTTCAGACTTCCTTCTTCCAGATCCCTGTGATCAAAGATTTTTTGGAAGGCTGGAAGAAAGCATTCCCTCCTGTCTGGCTTCCTTCGCCTTCATGGGAATTGAATGTGGTGCTGTCCAGATTGATGTAGGAGCCTTTTTGAACCTCTTTATAGGGCTTCGTTGCAGCATCTGTCCTGGAAGGCGGCGTTCCTCGTGGCCATCACATCGGCCCGCAGGGGGAGTGATATTCAGGCGTTGTGTTGCCAAGAACCTTATACTGTATTTCATGCTGCTAAGGTTGTTACGCATACTCACCCTAAATTTCTTCCAACGGTTATTTCTGGTTTTCATGTCAACCAGACAAAAACTTTGCCTACGTTTGTTCAGAATCCTGCATCTCCAGCGGAAAGGTCCCTACATTCCCTGGAAGCTAGGAGGGTGTTGGAATTTTATCTGGCTAAAACCAGAGATATTCGTGGTTCAGATCAATTGTTTGTCAATTATGGATCAGTCTGGACCGGTCTTGCTACCTCAAAACAGTCCATCTCTAGGTGGATTGTGTCCTGTATACAATTGTGTTACCAAAAGACTAATACGACCTTAGGAGGTAAACCTAAGGCTCATTCCACAAGGGGCAAAGCTGCCACGACTGCTTTGCTACTTAATGTTCCGATTGCAGAAATCTGCAAGGCCGCCACTTGGAAGTCGGTCCATACCTTGGCTAAGCATTACTGTCTGGACACTGATACCAGGGCAGATGCTCAGGTTGGGCAGGCTTCGCTGCGAAATTTGTTCGCACAATAGTGATGTTATTTCTTGTTTCTCCACCGCCGCTTTTGTGTGGGGATGGGCTTGCCATTCTATTCACTAGATTATGACTATACACAGAGATCCCCTACTACAGAAGGAGTAGTTTCTGTCCTGTAACTCCAGTTCTGTAGTAGGGGTATCTCTGTTAAAGTCATAAGCGCCCGCCCTCCTCCCCGGTGGAGAGAGATATTCATGTAAGGAATGCTACAGGTCTGGCGTGTTACGCCTTCAAAAAGAACTGAAGGTGAAAGGGACCTGCACTGCATTCTGGGATACTGTGAGGCTTCTGGAAAGTTCTCTTAAAGGCACAGTATCCTGTTTTGAGCCACATAATGGCAGCCTATGGGGCTTGATGTCCACTCCTTCCTCTCTATCATTCCAGAGGGTTTTGCTGTTAAAAGCAAGGTTTTTCTCTGTGGAAAACCCTGGACTAACTGTGCTGTTGTGGTTTTTGGTGGAATTTCTAGTTGAAGTATTGGACAGTGTAGCCTGTGGATATAGGCTGCATTATCTGTCTTTAAATTCTCTCTTAAGTGTCTATGCAGGTCTGCATGTTTTGACAGTTTAAGAGATTATTTTTGATTGCTCCGGGGTCCGCGCACATGGGCGGGACTATTCACTAGATTATGACTATACCAGAGATACCCCTACTACAGAACTGGAGTTACAGGACAGAAACTACTCCTTCTGTTAACTGGATGTAGGTTATATCATGAAGGAATCGAAGAGTCTTACTAGCAAGAAAGGTTGGGAAACAAATTGAGGGCATATCACAAAATCACTCTGTATGAAAGTAGAAAGTCTTTGTCATAACTAATGAAAAAACTCGTGCTCATGGTTGAAGCTAAATGGTTTTTTTTTGATAATCAACTTTATTTGGAATTTGAAACAATAGACAAAGTACATTAGGTGTAGCTCAATCAAATCACACAGCAGAATATTAGATGGGGATCGTAGGAAGCGGGTCCCAACATGCCGGTCCATATTCATGGTTACAGGGTGAAGACAAGGGTTAAGAACAGACAGCAAAGCTTTAATCATGGTGGTATTAAATTAAACCATTTCCCCCAGATCCTGTGAAACAGGTCCGATACCCCTTTAGCTGCAAACAGGGCCTCCTCCTGGGTGCCGCACCAGTCGACCCCTCTCCTCCATTTCCCCACAGTAGGTGGATCAGGCAGAGACCAGTGGCTTGCTATGTCCCTCTTCGCCACAGCCAGTGCCGCCCCAAGGAGGCACCTGTCTGCCCCGGACCCATCCAGGCCATCGAACACCCCCAAGAGGAGTCTAGTCGGCTCGTGTGGAACCTCCCATCCCAAGGCACGCGTTAGCTCTCGTTCCGCCCCCCTCCAAAATTGTGCCAGCCCAGGGCAGAGCCATACCACATGATAGAAGTCTGCTGGCGCAAAACCACATCTCACGCAGTCCGGGATGGGTCGCAAGCGGGCCCGGCAAAGGGGGTCAGGGGAGAGGTAAGCCGCGTGAAGATAGTAGGTCTGGACCAACCGGAGTTTTGCGGAGGTAGTCAGGGTTTTTGGCGCCATAAAGACATACCTACAGTCTACCTCCTCCAGGGGTCCCACCCATCCCTCCCAGAGAGCGTGCAGTGCGTCTAGGGATGCGGGCCATTATTAAGTAAGGAGCGATAAATACGGGAGATCCCCCATCATCACCTGGGCCTCTAGCGGACTGAATTCCGTAAGGGAGATTGGGAAAGGGAGGTGGGTCTGGAGCGTGTGGCGCAGCTGGAGGTACCTAAAGTGCTGGGTGTGGGAAAGGGCATGGTTCCGCTGTAGGTCTGCGAAGGCCCGGATGTGATCCCCCACCCAAACATCCCCCAGCACCGATACGCCCACCAAGTCCCATCGGCGGAAGCCAGTCAGCGTCGCCACCTCCTGGAGCCAGGTGCCATGTCACCGGGGTGTTTGCCTGGTGAGTTTCCGTTCCCAGTCTGTGTAGCGCAAAGCGGCGTGCCACGCCATAAAGACCGACCTTGTGATGGGCACAGTACTGCCATAAAGGAGGGCCTGAATCTGTGGGAAGTCCATCTTCTCAAGCTCCACCCGGTAAGCTGGGTCGGACCAGCCGCCCGCGTTCCAGACATGGATGACGAGGAGTCTAGAGGCAATGTAGTAGAGGAAGAGATGAGTCACCCCTAGGCCTCCGTCGTATGGGGGATACAGGCGTGCGCCAGCGAGATGTGCGATCGACCGCTTCCCCACAGAAAGCGGGTCAAATACTCATCCAGTTCACGGAACCAGGCGCGAGGAATGTGGACGGAAGTATTCTGCAGGACGTAGAGGAGGCACGGTAGGACCATCATTTTAAACATTGCGCTCCTTCCTAGGGGGTTAAGTGGGAGCGTCTGCCATCGCTTGAGGTCAGCCCTCATTCGGACAACCAGGGGGGCGACATTCAGCACCCACTCAAGCTCTGCCAACGAGGTTACCCATATCCCCAGATATTTGACTGAGTGGTGCCCTAGGGGAATGTCAGACTGCCAATCAAAACAATCCCTGGATGGGTGGAGCGGGACCAGTGTAGACTTGGCTGCGTTAAGTCGGAGGCCCAAGCCCCGGTGGAAGGCCACCAGGGACAGCAGGCTCTGGGGACCCGAGGTCGCTGGATCAGCCAGGTAGAAAACCACATCGTCAGCGTAGAGGGCAATTTTATCAACGTGGCTTTCATTCCATGCCCACCCACGGATGAGGGGGTCATGACGGACAACAACAGCCAGGGGCTCCGTCGCAAGTGCGAATAAAAGAGGCAAATGGGGACACCCCTGGCGCGTGCCCCTAGGAATCGGGAAGGTCTCCAAGAGCACCCCATTCACTAGCACCCGGGCGCGGGGGGCAGAGTAGAGAACTCCGACGAACCGGCGGAAAACTGGGCCGAAGCCCATCTCCGCCAAAACCTCCTGGAGGTAGTCCCAGCCCACCGTGTTGAAGGCTTTTTCAAAATCCAGGAAGAGGAGGGCTAGATAGGGGGAGAGTTGAGCACGGTGAGCTAGGGCCAAGTGGAGGCGCCTGATACAGTGACGGGTGCCTCTGGCTGGCATGAAGCCACATTGGTCTGGATGGACCAGATCCGACAAGAGAGGTTTGAGCCTTTGGTCTAAGATTGTGGCATACAACTTAATGTCAGAGTTGATAAGGGAGATCGGGCGGTAGTCTGAACAGGCCACCGAGGGCGGGCGGGGTTTGGTGATGACCACAATCGTGGCCAGGTCGGATTCAGAGGGGAAGGAGCCAGTATCTGCCACATGACAGAAGAGGGCCAAGAGATGGGGGGCAAGGATGTCCCGAAACGAGGCATAGTATTCCTGTGGGAAGCCGTCGGGGCCAGGTGTCTTGCCGGAATGGAGAAGGGGGAATAGCATTGAGCACCTCCTCCAGGGTGAAAGGCCGGTCCAGGGAGTCCCTGGACTCCTGTGGCAGAGAGGGTAGCCGGGCACCCGACTCCTCCAGCAGGGAGGCCCCGGCCGGCTGCCTCGCGTAGAGGGTCGTGTAAAATTGGGCAAAGACGCCGGCTATGGCCTCCGACGTAGTGTGTAGGGAGCCATCCGCCGCTCGGATCTCTGGAATGACCCGGTGGACCTTGGGGTAGGAGACAAAATTGTGTAGTAGCTTGCCATTTTTATCCCCCCATCCGTAGACCCGCGCCACCGAGGAGCGCCACAACATTTGGGCAGAGTCCAGGGAGATATGTCAGATTTCCTCGCTAATCAGCGCAAGTTGCCTAGTGGGGTCTCCGTGACCAAGGAGGGTTTGGTCCTCCTCCATTCGCCTCGCCTTGGATTCCAGCTCAACAAGGCGAGCAAGCCGGTCCGCACCTTTAGCATGCACGAACCCCCTCGCCACCCCGCGGATCACGGCCTTGCCGGCCTCCCACAGGGTAGTTACAATAGCAATGGTCAGAGTCTATCGATTCACTGGAACAACAAATGTTAAACAAATAATTAATCAGGTATGGAACACAAAATAATTACATCCAAAGTGTGCTCTACTATTTATTCATTATTTCAGCACAAATTTAATCGGGTACCTGGCTCAAATCCATGGGTACCTAGATTCAAGAGGTATCATTACATTCAAACATAGGAAATACATTATTCAATTACGTCATTGAATCATATATATGCCTGTGGGCATTGCTCTCATATAAATATAACACTTTAGAGCTTCATATGGAGGAACAAGACAAACATTTTTCGCCAAATATTAACATTTACGATGCGCTCAAAGTGATAGAAATAGGGAAACAGTTAAGTGGGATAGGTGTGATGGGAAACACGTGAGGACTGGGTAAAGGTGGTTGTGACTAGGAACGATCACAGTGGTATAAAATAGGTCCTTTACAGTCTATAGTTCGATCTGTAGTTCCAATATGCTCCTATACATAGGAATCGTTTTACTCTGTTAATTAGTCCTATGATTGGAGAGTGGTTGTAATCTGGTCTACGTTTCGACCCCCTGGTTAAAGGGTAGGTTTGGTCCTCATGCTGGGGTCTTCTTCAGGACAGGGAAGAGCAGGAGCGCTTTAGCAGAGGCCCTTACGTGGCCATTGTGGTAGGACCATCAAGGGTTCCTGTTCTTTTGAAGTGGTTATCCCGCATTCATTGGGATAGAAAGCCTTCCATCCAAACGGTTCTTTCTTCTTTTTCAAAGTTCACAGCTAGACCGACGTTTGTGCAGTAGTAATTCACGCACCCCACGCGGTTCAAAGCGTAATGAGAAGGTGTTTGCTCGGCTGGGTATGGCGGGTCCGCGGCAGTCGGGTGATTCTGGTCCGGGTCTTCCTCCTCTGGCACTCACACAGGAGCCTACAGGTCAGGGGTCGACTCCTGGTCACGTAAAATCCAGAAAGGTGCCAGGCGACGGAACTGATCCCTCGTTAGCCGAAAAGTAATGTGACAATTCCTGCTCCAGCGAGTCCACCAGCTCCGGGTCCTGTAGGAACCAGGCGTTGAGACGCCACACCGCTCGCGGGCCCACGCGGGGCGAGCCAAGGTGGAAGGAGACAGGGGAGTGGTCAGATAGCCCTCGGGGCAAGATATTTACTCCAGAGACGAGGTGGTAGTCAGTGGCCGGGAGGAAAAGGAGGTCGATCCGGGACTGAGTGTGGTGGGCGGCCGATGTGTGGGTGAATTGCACCTTGCGAGGGTTCCAGACTCGCCACGCGTCGCACAACCCCAGGGCAGAGGCCCATCCCGATAGGGCCGAAGCTAAGGCCACCCGGGTCACAGAGGGGGTCCCGGTCACATCACAGGAAGGGTTCAAGACGGCGTTGAAGTTTCCCCCCACCACCGTCAAACCTCGGGGAAGGGCGGAAATAACACCCGTAAGGCAGCGGAGCGTCGGTTGATGGAGAGCTCACGGGACATACAGACTCAGGATGTTCAAGGGACAGCCTTCCAGCACAACCGACACTACCACAAATCGGCCCTGAGGATCAGTGATGGCCCGGGTTAGGGTGAACGGCAAGCCTTTCCGGAGGAGAATTGCCACCCCGCGGGACCCACGCATGAAGCCCGAATGCCAGACCGTCGCAAACCAACAGCGGGCCAGGAAATCGCATTGCGTGCCTAAGAGGTGGGTCTCCTGGAGAAGGAGGGCGTCCGCCTCATAGCGGCAGGCTGCCCGGAGGATGGCCGCTCGCTTAATGCGGTCTAGGAGACCATTAACGGTCCAGGAGAGAACGTGGAGGGGTCTAGTCAGCGATCAGGCCATCGATGGGAACGGGGGCAAGGACCAACCAGAGGCCTCCGGAGGAGGGCTCCAGGAGAGGAAGAGGGGGCCCGTCGCGCAGGGTCAGGGGGAATCGGGCCAGAACCAGCATAGTAGCAGTAACGCCTGGGGTTGGGAGGGGGAGGAGGAAATAAAGCGGGTGTGAAGGAGGACGAGCAAAGGGACAGAGAGCATGCAACTGCAGTGGATTCGGAAGGAGAGCTACAACCCGCCACTCGTGAGTGGCAGTAACACTGTCCGAACAACGGCGAGCCAGAGTCAGGACAAAGGGCAGCCCGTAGGCTGACAAAAACAAAAACAGAGGCAAACAACGTAGAAGAGTCAACGGACCACCCACGCCCCCAACACCCCCCACCCTACACTTCGAAACAAGAAACATCTGTCGCCCTAAATGCAACCCCACAACAGAAAACATCCCACTTAGGGGATGGATGCTAAGCTAAAACGGTTAGCTTGGGACAGGAACTATGACCAAGGTACCAATAGGGAGGACCCCCCTCCATGGTGCAGGACACCGAACAACAGTGCCAGACAAGGAATGTCACAATGGTAAATGAGGAGGAAGACGGATGTGAAGTCTAGAAACAGGCCTGCCCCTCCAGGGTGCCGCAGGAAAGAGCTGATGTCCCAGGCCACCGGGCCAGGGGAGCCATAGCTGATGGAGGTCGCAAGCTCAGTGCGGAACCAGTGCAGGGTTCTTCAGACATGGGCCTGGGCCTCGGGTCTCGAAGCAAGATACATGAAGACTGAGATGCCCTGGATTGTGGGAGATCTTGGAGCGATGCTTATACCACCCGAACGGACAAACAAAATGCACACACACGCCAGCACTGTAACAGCTTTAGAGCTGGCCTTCTGAACTGCAGGTCCATGGTAAGGCATGCAGATGACATCTGGCTGCTATTGGAGGGTCAGGAGTGGGACGCCATGTTTCTAACCGAAACCTGGCTGAATGACCACAACCTGACCGCTATTGCCCTAGCAGTGCCTTTAGGTTTCAAAATGAGTTTTTCCAACCGGGAGGATGGTAGAAGAGGCGGCCCTTATCTTTAAAGAGCGATATACACTTACATCCGCCCTGCCAGTCATGATTCCCGGGGTGGAGGGGCTGCATTTTTGCCTTCAAATTGACTCTCATTTGGCACTAGCCGGGATAGTTATATACCATCCCCCGGATTGCTCAAAAGGCAGCACAACGACACTTATGGACATTATTGTCCAAAGCTCCCTCTTGCATCAACATTTCATTGTAGAGGGGGACTTTAATATACATGTTGATAGGATTGACAGTCCACAGGCGGAGCAATTAATTGCTTCACTGAGTGCTGCAAATTTGACACTATTCACGATGGGTGCTACGCATATACGCTTGACCTCATATTTTCCAATATAAGCGATCTGTCAGTGGAAGATGCACAGCCACTGTTCTGGTCGGATCATGCGCTAATCCCTTTCGTGGTGGTGTTAGAAGGGGGGGCGGGCGACGGGGAAACGTTCCTTTATGCAGAGGCATTGGAAAAAATTGACCCCTGAGGCTATGGGCCCATTCCTGGCTCAGAACCCCCCGCCATTAACCTTAAACGCTAGCAAGGATGCTCAGGCACTCAGTCAATGGATAGGGGACATGGTGTCGCAGATTGCACCCGCTAAACGGGCAATGTCTCGGTGGGAATCTCCCGCGGCCCCGTGGTTTTCTTTGGAGCTTAGGACTGAAAAATCAGCCTGTAAGAGGTTGGAGCGGATTTGGAGGTTGGATTACTGCCCTTTGGCGAAGGTCGAATACAAAGAAGCCATTAGAAAACTTCAGAATTCAATTAAAAAGGCAAAAAAACTGTTTTTTGCAGCCTCTATTCAACAAGAAGAACATTCGAGCAAAGAGGTTTTTAAAATTGTTCAGTCTTTTTTTAAACCCCGCTGCATTGAGAGGGAGGTCCCCCCGTAAACTCTGTGACAACATCTCTGAATTTTTTGATAACAAAATACAGAAAGTCTATGATACTTTTGTTCCACCAAGGCCTACAGTGAAGGCTGATACAGCAGTAGGCGGTTCTTCTCCAGTGCCCCTCAGCCAGTGCCATTGGATATGGTTAGGCAGGAATTAAAGCGCTGCAAATCAGGATTGCCAGACGACCCCTGCCCACCAAAGCTTTGAGGGCTGATGGCGCACTCAATTGCGCCCACTCTGCAGGACATTAGGAATACCTCCATCTCTACTGGGGTGTTCCCGGAGGGCTGGAAGCAGGCCACGCTTCTTCCCCTGAAAAAAAAAACCGAACGGGGATCCGGAGGATCTTAATAACCTCCGTCCAATCTCTTTACTTGCGGCTCCGGGTAAAATGTTGGAGAAATTGATTCAGCGTCAGCTTAACATATTTATTGAAGACAACAACATTCTACATGAGACCCAATCGGGCTTTAGATCCGGCTTTAGCACCGAGACAGCTCTAATCGAGGTGGCAGAGTCAGTCAGGTGGTCGATGGATTCAGGGGACTCAGCTATGCTGGTGCTCCTGGATCTATCGGCCGCGTTTGATACGGTCGACCATTGTAGGCTATTACAGCGGTTGGCAGCGATAGGTATCCAAAATCAGGCACTAGGATGGCTATACTCTTACTTATCCAACAGAAAGCAGAAGGTTGCACTGGGTGCCAGCTCCTCCAAACCGAGGGATCTGAGCTGTGGCGTCCCGCAGGGGTCGGCACTAAGCCCGCTATTATTTAATATCTACTTGGCCCGCTCTTTACATTAATCGCCAACTGGGGGGTCACTGCAATATCTTACGCAGATGACACCCAGCTGGTTTTCCCCTACTCAGAGGTATCGGAGGCAGCTTTCGCTAGTTTCAAGGGGTGCCTCCGAGACTTGGCGAACTGAATGAACACGAATAAATTAAAGTTGAATGCGAATAAAGCGGAGGTGATCTTCTTCGGGAAAGGCACCCCCCCTCCGGCGGGACGGTGGTGGCCTGCAGAGATGGGGCCTGCACCTCCCCCCAGTCATCAGGCAAAAAATGTGGGGGTTAAATGGGATGATAGCCTATCCTTCTCTTTCCACATCCAGCAGGTGACTGGAGGTTGCCTCAGTAAACTGAGGAACCTGCGAAAAATTCTTAGGCTGTTGCCAGAGAATTGCCGAAAAATGGTGATCCACGCTAGGGTCACATCTAGGTTGGATTATGCCAATGGCTTATACCTGGGTCTCCCGAAATAACTGACCCAGCGCCTGCAAACTGTGCAAAACGCGGCCGCAAGGCTGATAAAGCACATCCCTTTTAAACAACATGTTTCTCCGTATCTTCGCTCACTACACTGGCTGCCGGTGGCGAGCAGAATAAAATGTAAGGCTCTTACTCTGGCTTTTAGAGCGCTACATGGAAATTGCCTGAACTATCTAAGATCTCGGCTGCCCAGATACACCCAGGCCCGTTCTCTTCGATCTAACTGCCGGGTCCAATTACTCGTGCCACGAGTCAGAAGGGCTCGATTTGGGGGTCGGACCTTTTTTGGCAAATACGGCACGGCTATGGAACACCTTGCCTCCTGCCCTCCAGAGAGCACCCTCGGAAACCAGTTTTAAGAAACAGCTGAAGTCGTGGCTCTTCTCCCAGAGAGGCTAAACATCCTCCTCTCTGCGATTCTCGCTCTGCCCTGCTCTCTCAGCGCCGGGACACCTCCTAGTCGAGGTAGCTGTTCGCGCTATACAAAACTCTGTATTATTATTATTATTATTATTATTATTATTATTATTATTATCATGAGTCTGAGTCGTCATCAGGGCCGCGGAGCAACGGGCTTCTGGAGAGATCAGTGTCTGAGAATGCATGTCGAGGAGTGTCCGCGGGTCCAGGGGCACTGCACAAATCAATCAAGGATGGAGTCGAGGATGGCGGGTCGAGGTCACATTGCTGTGCTGCGGGGGAGGGCCGACGGGTCTGTAAGTCCGGCGACCGGGATCCCCCCTCCCCGCGCGCTCCCTCCCAGCAGGACCCCGTTCTGCGCCGCCTAGGCTTGGGTGCGGCACCAGCCTGGTGGTCCGTGGTCCTCCGAGGCGGGGAGCGGGCCGCCTGCATTCGAAGAGGACGTTCCTCCATAACCCACCCAAGTCCACACCGCCTGTGGGGAATCAAAGAAGATGGTCCGCCCCTGGAAGATCACCTTGAGTTGGGGCGGGAAGAGGAGCCCGTAGCGGAGATTCATCGCCCTAAGCTTCTGCTTCACCTCATCGAAAGAGCGGCGCTGGGACTGAACCTCCCTCGAGTAGTCAGGAAAGACCAGTATCTTGGAGTCTCGATGGTGAATTGGCCCCAGCTCCCTGGCCGCTCTCAAGATGGCATCCTGGTCTCGGAAGTTAAGAAGCCGGAGGATGAAGGGGCGATCCGGGGCTCCTGATGGCGGCTTGGGTGCCAGGGAGTGATGGGCTTGTTCAATCGCGAACCACGGGGAGAGCTTCTCTTTGGGGCTCCAGGTGCGGAACCAATCCTCTAGGAAGGACGCCACATCCGCCTTCTCAACCTCCTCCGGAAAGCCCAGGAGGCACAGGTTATTCCGGCGCGCTCTGTTCTCAGCATCCTCAGCCCTGCGGTGGAGGTCAGCGGTCTGCGACTGGAGGCGGGCCACGTGCTTTTTGATGGTGGACACATCATCCTCCACCGTGGAGATTCGGGACTCCGCCTCCGTCAGACATTCCGTGGCTTTACGGAGGTCCTGGCGTATAAGGGAGACGTCCATCTTCACCTCCCCTATCTTGGTCTCGACTGACGTCTGGGAAGTCGAGATGGCCTGTAGGATGGTTGCCAGGTCTCCCCTAGCCAGGCCGGGGCCAAACGCCGGGCCCACATCAGTTCCGCGGTCCACCTTAGCGAACCGGTCAAGGGTCGTCTGGGCCGCAGAGCTCGAGGCCAGAGGCGCACGAGGTTTGCCCATGGTGCGGAGGATCCCCGGTCTTAGCGTGGGGGAAGAAGATCAGAAACTGGCCACTCGGTCTCACAGTAGCGTGGTCCAGGTGGGCACAAATCCCCTCCTCACACCCTGCCCGGCATCCCCAAACGCAGGATGGACGTGGTGGCGGAGCAGAGGCCAGGTGGAGACCCCGAGGACGGAGCCAGGGGGGGGGAGGCCAGCTATCAAACCGCACCCACTCCACCCGCCATCCGACTCGGTGGCCGAACCCCCCACCACACCGCACCCCCAGTCCCCAAATGTCGACTCACCGGGTCGCCCTCAGTAGGCAGGGCGTAGGGACACAGTCTCGCCGTTCCGGCAGGCAGGAGCCAGGTCAAGGAGGATCCGACGCAGTGGTTCCACTCAAGTCGACTCCAGGGGACATCAGGCGTGGGAGGCTCGCCCGCGGGTGCAGGGCAGGCGCACGCGCCCCTCGTTACTCGGGGCCACCAGAGAGGGGGCGTCTGGAGCGGCCAGTCGGTCGAGCGCTGGTCGCCGGGCCACAAGCCGGGCTGCCTGGCAGGTCAGCGTCGGGCGGACTTCAAGACAGACCCGTCAGCTATGTCCATGAGGGGCCGAGTCGGGGGCACAGCTAGACACCAAGAAGGAAGCTGGGGAGTAGCAGGAGGTAAAGCTGTGGCCAGCGCAGGCGGTGGGCCCCCGTCCGTCTCCCCTTCTTCAGGGGCTCCCCACCGGGTGGCCAGGACCAGGGACAAGTGCAGGCAGGCGCACTATGATAACCCAGCCGGGGGCAGAGGACCAGCACCAGAGCCGCCACTTCGAGGGCCCCAGTTGTCGCAGGGGGGAGGGGAAGGTCCCCGGATCCCCAAAGCCAGCCCCGGGTCCGCACACCGTGTCTCCTCACTCAATCGTGACCCAACCATAATCCACTTCAGCGCGGCAGCCGCGGGTCCAGGGAGGGAGGACTGGCAGCAGCAGGCAGTCAGCCAGGACGTGCAGGGGGCCGCCATCTTGCGTGGCGCCCGGACCGGGAGGGTCTGCCGCAGCGCCGGTGCCTAGGAGGATCACCTCAGGATGCCCAGCGACATTAACAGCGACCTTCAGGGCGTCACGCAGGGGGCCGCCATTTTGTCAAGGCGCTGGCTTTCCGGGGTCGGGAAGCCGCAGGGAGTCCAACAGCGGCCAGCGGCGCCCGGCCACTCAGGCGCCGGGAGCACTGCCGTAAAGGGAGGCAGGAAGGTAGGCGAGAGGCAACAAGGGGCACTGTTGCGGGCCAGATGAATGCGGATGACGGACAGGGGGTCAGGAGCACTCTCAAAGTGCGACAGCCATCTTGACGCCTTGGCCACGCCCCCGTGAAGCTAAATGTTTAGTGTTTGATTTACCATGGGAGGGACATTTAGGTGTGCGGTGCACCAAGAGACGGACAAGAGAGTTTTTTGGTCACCATTAGTGTATGGTGATCTTGAAAAGTGTTCAAGGGAGTATTTTTTAAGTGCAGTATAAGTGCCAAGGACTACATTCCTTCCATGATATCCATGTAGTGTAAGTCAGTTCACTGGGAGGAGTTGGCAGTAGATATGATTCTTGGGTCATTGTTAAAGACCTCCTCCAAGTCAAGAAAACCTGATTGTTTTAGCTGGCTATTTTTCTATATGGCAAGAGACGTTTTAGGTGATGTTTTTGTCCAAGATGTGTTATTTTTGGGAGAATTAGTATCAGATAGCTTTACATTGGGGTGCCGGAGCATGGAGGTTTCCTGATTTTGCTTTGGAACTCTTGTGTTGTCCCTTGGAGCACGGGGTTTGGGAGAGAGGTGCGGAGCTTCTACCTGACTTCTGGACTCTGGTGGCTTGTCGAGCGACGCCTGACCACCGGAGGTGGACTCCAAGCCCCAGAATTCCCTCACAGACCACACCTGGGCTGGGATCGAGCAATGCCCACTACCCCGGCTGCTATAACTAACCTCACCGCACCCGCTCCGCGGGTGCCGCAGCATGGAGGTTTCCTGATTGTGCTTTGGAACTCTTGTGTTGTCCCTTGGAGCACTGGCTTTGGGAGAGAGGTGTGGAGCTTCTACTTGACTTCTGGACTCTGGGGGCTTGTCGAGCGACGCCTGACCACCGGAGGTGGACTCCAAGCCCCAGAATTCCCTCACAGACCACACCTGGGCTGGGATCGAGCAACGCCCATAAAGGTTACTGCTATATAACTATCCCAGCATCCCTGCGTCGGCCATTAGTGGCCGGGTGAGGCTGGGCTGGGCCACCTCTCTTGGTCTCGTGTATTTGTGCTATTGTAGCCTGTTATTTACTAAGCTTTAAAGCACATAGCATCTCTTGTGCAAATTGCGCTACTCCCTAGTGTCTCGCACTGTGGAATTTTTTGTGTAATATTTGTTAGTGCCAACTGACTGCATAGCATTTGTATTCATACTATTCCTCCCCGCACCCATAGCGATAAAGAATGGTGAAGCACAACCCTGCCACACAAAGTGGAGAAGTGTGGCTCAATGGTTAGAGCGGCAGACCCTGATGCAGAGGTCTAGCCCGGGACCAGGGTTCAATTCCCTGCCTCGGCGGGTCTTGGGCTCAAAATTCCACGGACCTGATAATTCTTGCCTCGGTGCCTATTCCAATCATAGAGTCCCACTCTGCAACTCTGGGCAATAGCTTGCTTAATCTCCACAACTGCCCCCACAACGCTAAGGATGCCTGGCCTCCACCCTGGGGATGCCCAGGAGTGGACGCCTCACAGGGAAAGCCAGGATGGGTTCCACAGCGGTATTCGTACAAGCGCCTTGAGACCCTTGCGGGTGAGTAGTGCGCTATACAAGTATCAATTTACATTTTACATTTTTGTTCCTGCCCCAAAACAGAAGGCGGGTGCGAATCTCCAGCTTCCTAGCCTGACAGCAATAGATCGCATGCTGCAGAAAACCATTGGGGTGGTGGCTAATGCTATAGAAAGCACAGAACGCCGCCTTTCGCTCCCTGCTGGTTTCCTTCCCCCTTGCCCTCTACTAATATTTTGATGTTCACTATTAATTCCTAGGACTCAATTTTAGCACCATCTTTTGTTGCTCTCCCAAGGGTTGACATATTCCAATATCTCAGGATATAGTTCCTATGGTGGACAACATATCTCCTGAGACTCTCCCTTTATCTGTAAGGCTATCATTGTCCCCCTCCATTTTCCAAAACGAGGCCACTGCCGATTTTCATTCTCAGGTATCGGCTTCTAACGATAATGGGTGCTGCGATATGTCATTAAACTCAAACTCGACCTCTGATTTGCTGCTAAGCTTAAGTGGTAATGGACCACGAGTAATAACCAGAGGGCAGTTGGCTAGGCGTAAGTCTAAATATGCTATTAAGGAATGTCCAACTGTAAAAAGTTGTAAGGGGAATGCAGGTGGTATTAAGCAAAATAAATTGACTGCTAAACACAATACAATAAAGGGGAAGAATACTAATAGTGAGGCAGTTGATATCGTAACTACTCAAACAAATAGCAGAGGTCCTTCACCTGATGCATGCTTTTGGGAAAGGATGGAGACCCTTTTGGAGAAATCTTATAATATTCCAACAAGCAGTGGACCAGCCAGTGATAATATTGCCCCGTCACTCCATACCATCCCAAACATAGTGTGCCCTCCAAACCCTGTAAAAGAACCCCCTCTTATTTCTCACATCGAGCAAATTGTGAAGTCTCTCGTACTTCCGGTACTTGAGAGGGTAAAGTCCTAGCAGAAAGACTCGACCGCTTTGAACAAGGGACCCTTGACAACTTCTTCTCTGTAAAGGCTTTAATCAAGTTGCACTCTAAAAATAGCCCTGATTCATCTGTACAAAAGCAAATTCCATCGGTTGATCCCTTACAAATGGGTAAACATGCTTCTCCAAACCAACAAGGCGCTTTAGGGCCCTCGAGTGGAACTAATCCCTTAGTGACAGTTGTTCCAACTAATAAGACCAGTAAACCATTAAACAAAACATCGACTAAAGGGGATAAGAGAATCTGTGACAGTGTATCCATACCGAGCCAGAAAGGTGAACATATTCGTAGTAATGCGGTGATTCGGTTGATAGTACTAAAATCAGTCTTCCTCATATTTATGTGCCTCCAGCTTGTTTGCCCTATGTAGTTGTTCTGGCTGGAGTTCCACAGCAAATGCCGGGTAAATCAGAATCATACACTGAGCTTAAAAACAAAACTACATTCTGGCTAAATAACAACAGGCCTCTCCCGAGGCAACTTGATGGCCAGGTCCTCTTTGTCAGAAGATTTAGCTGGGTGGGAAGCAGGACTAAGGATATCCCAGGTGACTGCATCCTAGTTAACTTTAGGGGCGTGCGAGTTGCAAGGACTATTTACAACCAGCAGAACGTGCATGATGATTCTGGAATTAGCATACATGATCTGGGATATTTTCACTCAAGGCCAGCATGTTGGTACCAGGGACAGAGCAATGAAAATCAATCTTGGGGAGGGTTCGCGGGCTATTGCCATGCTTATCATAACTTTGTTTTTCGCAGAGGCCCCGATTATTATGAAACTAATATTGGCTATTGACATGGCGACCATCTGCTAACTAATATCTCGCTTGCCCCCGTTGACAACAAAAGGCCTTATGGGTGCAGGTCTCCCAACTATACTCTTCGGTACTTCTCTTACCTCCCCTAATTTAACCCCCCCGGAAGTTATATACCCGGGGGAAAGGCATGGGTTGGCATCCCAAGCTGAGGAGGTCAACTGTTAGAATATCGATGTGGAAGATCTACTTAACAAACCCAAGTCTAGGTTCGGTTTGTACAATGACCAGGTTACACATGTTGTCCCTAATGGCACCTGCATGACCCCAGCAGCTCTACATACTGACCAGAGTAATGTTTCTTTGCTGCATATTCTTTTGCCATCTTGTTTGCCAATTGAGAATGCAGAGGAGCAATCGATCCTATCTAGTGTACGACCAAATTGTTCTCAGGATCAAGTAGTGGTAGATAGTCCGATGATGAAGATCGCTAGTTGGAATATAGCAGGTATTGCCAGAAACCTAGACCTCCCAGATTAGAATACTCTGGTAGAATCATATCAGATTTGTATTTTTCAGGAGACCTGGAGCCTGGAACCTAATCATAGAGTGGGCTACACTACATATTTCTTACCTGCAGTACTCCCAACATTAGGGAGGGGTCGACCCTCGGGTGGGCTTCTTATTTGGGTGAGCATTTGTTTGGGTTGTAGCATTAGAAAAAAGCAATGCAATTTGCTAGATATCCTCAGGATCTCATTAAAAGGCCCAAGTAGGGGGAGAACTCTCGACATATTTAATATATACGCCAGGGTTGGTTGTTTTTTTTTTTTTTTAAATATATTTTTATTGCAGAGTTATAAACCACAGGATACAATCAATCCGCCAGTACACTCGTGATATCCCCCCATCCAGTAAGAAATCCGAATCGTACACAGCCATTCAGCCCGCATCCCGGAGGCCGGGCGGCGCATTACTTCGTTCAGTAGGAAAACATCACGGTGCACGTCCCACAGGGACCCTGGTTGAAATATCGTTTTGCGTATCTGCTTTTACCCCCCCGCCCACAACAATACTCCCGTCAGCCATCCCAGTGAAAACCAACGGTATCGCCCTTGTCGGGACCTGCCCTAGGTTCTATGAGCGTCTCACCTGGCCGCTCTCCCCAGCCATTCCGCACTCCACACAACACCCATCATCCTAGTAGGTCCAAGGAGCCCTATCGGACCACCATCTATCGGCTTCCGGCCCCCCCCTAACTCCCAGTAACCAACCCCTCCCAGGCCCCCCTCCCCTGGCAACTGCTAAGGTGTATGCCCCGTCCTGTCGAATTGGATGGATCCATTACAGTGCGTGGTGCAATACTTTTGTGTCCGCCCCGTGGTGTCCACCGGCCTAGTTTTCACCATCCTCATCCTCTACCAAAGAATCACGCAACGCTTGTACCACTAACTCCCATGCACGCGCCGCATCCAGTGCCGTCTCATTCCCCATCTTAGCAGCTTGCCTCATCCGGAGCACACTCTCACAGTCAGACCACCGCAGCAATTCATTCTTCCATCTACGAAGTGAGGGTCCCCCCCTGGACTTCCAATGCCACGATATTTCCCTCTGCGCCAGTATTAGATCCAGGTCAATGAATTTGCTTGTCACCTTGGTGTGTTTAGTATGCGGGAACCAGAGCAGCAAACACGCCGCCATATCAAACTCCACTTCCCTGTCAGTTACTTCGTTCAGGAGTTCCCCTACTTCCGCCCAGTAGGTCCCGAGTTGTGAGCACCCCCAGAACAAATGGTCCATGTCCGCGCCCAATGATGAACACCGTGGGCACCGGGCATCCGGCACCTGGAAGTACCGCTGCAATTTCTCAGGAGTTAAATAGGCCCTATGAAGCACATAGAAGTGCACTTGCTGAAAGCGCGCGTTTCTCGTGCCCTTCCACGTGCGCCGCAGGATATGGCCCCACGCCGTATCCGGTATAGGCCGGCCCACGCTCTCCTCCCATTTAGCCTTGAGCCCTTGGAGCGGTTCCAGTCCCTCATTCAGCATCCTATTATGGAGGCACGTCACAGCTTTGAGCGTACCTGCCGCCATCACCACATATTGGCATGCCATGGTCGTTGTTGGTTCCATGAGCCCCCCTTTCCAGTGCTTCTGTACGGCAGCCACCACCGCCGCGTGTAGGAGGAACCCCCCATCAGGCAGCCCAAACTGGTCCCGGAGCGCTTCAAACGGCGCCAAAGCCCCGTCTACGTATAAGTCGCCTACCATCTGCAGTCCCGCCTCCTCCCAATCCAACAACGGGGACCAATCACCCCCGTGCGGCAAAGCCGTCAGCATTCCGATCGGAATCTCCGGTGCATAAGGCCGCGATGCCCTCGCTCTCCGAAGGCTCCTCTGCCAGCACAGCCGGAGCGTCCGCTCCTCCATGGAGAGGGCCCGCAACTCTAGCCTCTGTTGCATGATGATGTAGGACAGCACGTGGCGCTGTATCCCCCGATCTCGGTCCTCCTCTGGACCCCGAAACACCCTAGCTACGTTCTGAGTAAGGACCTGTAGCTGCGCCGCAAGGTAGTACAGCTCGAAGTCTTCCAGCTTGGGGCGAAGTAGCGTGCTCAGGGCCACTCTACGGCGGCCATGCCCCCATAGGAAGCCAATAATCATTGACCGCAGGTCTCTAAAAACTCCTTGGGGAATCCAAACAGGCAGCGTCCGGAAATAATAGAGGAAGCGGGGGAGCGCCACCATTTTCAAAAGTGCTATCCTACCGAGAACCGTCAGCGGGAGGGTCGACCAGAAAGACATGCTGCCCCGCAGTGCCCGGACACAGCGACCAATGTTGCCTTCCAGTAAATCCGCTGTCGCGTGGTAGATGCGAACACCCAGATAGGTAAAGCAAGAGGGTTCCCATACCACGCCCAGATCGCTGTCAGGGAGTGGTGAGCCCGCCCGCAGCGGGAACACACAAGTCTTTGCCCAGTTAACCTTAAGGCCCGATAGCCGGCCAAACTCAGACAACAGATCCATCGCTCCAACCAATGCCCCCGAGGTGTCAGCTAAGTATAGGAGCAAGTCATCCGCATATAGCGATATATAATGCCAGTGCCCGCCGCTGGCTACCCCCACGTACTTGTCACCTGACCTCGCATGGACCGCCAAGGGTTCCATCGCCAGAGCAAACAATAGGGGGGAGAGAGAACATCCCTGTCGTGTGCCCCTACCCACCGGGTACGCCGCAGACACCAGACCACCCAACCGCACTCTCGCCGTTGCCGAGGTATATAAGACCCTCGTCCACCTGCGGAACCCTTCGCCCATGCCAAACCTCTCTAACACTCCATCCAGGAAAGACCATTCCAAACTATCAAAGGCCTTCTCAATGTCCACGGACAGGACCGCCGGAGCTCCCTCTCCGTCCAATATGGCGTCCATTATTCCCGTCAGGCGGCGAATGTTCAGCGCCGTGCTCCTCGTGGGGATAAACCCGGCCTGGTCCCTATGTACCAGGCCCGTCATATGTGGTGCCAGCCTGGAGGCTAGGATTCGGCTCAGAATCTTGTAGTCTACTGTCAGCATGGATAGCGGGCGATAAGATCTCACATCCGCGGCATCCCGGCCAGGCTTTAGGAGCGATACAATCAAGGCCTCCCGCATGGACCCGGGCAGCGCCCCAGCCTCAAAGGCTTCCGTATACACCACTAGCAGCCTGGGAGCCAAGCTGTCCACATACCGTTGATAAAATTCAATCGGCAGTCCGTCCACCCCGGGCGTCTTGTTGCGGGCCATGTGTTTGATGGCCACCCGTATTTCCGTGAGCGTGATCGGGCTGCCCAACTCCTTCGCGTCCTCCTCGTCCAGGACCGGAAGCCGCCTCTCCCCCAGATATTCCGCAATGTCCTGCTCCCCCACTCCCAGCTGACTCCGGTACAATTCCTCGTAATACCCCCTAAAACGTTCCAATACCGCTGCCTGGGAGTACACCATGTCCCCCTGCGCATTATTAATGCTAAGGATCGGACTGCCCCTAAGTTCCGGGTTAGCTAGTCTGGCCAAGAGGGTACCCACCTTATCCCTTTCAGCATGTGCCTTGATGATATACTGCCTGTAGTCATAACACCTTAAGCGTTCCACCTCGGTGGCAACCACCTCCTTTGCTTCCAATAACTGGGCCTGTAGTTCTGGCCTAGCCGGCCTACGGCGCTCCAAGTCCCTCAAAGTTTCTTCCGCTTTCATAAGGTCGTTCAGCACAGTCGCACGAGCATTCGAGAACCTACCCAAACACACCCCTCTCACCACCACTTTCATTGCATCCCATTCAGTAGACCTACTCGTGGCCGTGCCCTCATTCACTCCGAAATAGCCATCAATGCCTTGTCGAACCGCGTCACTGAACACAGAATCCTCAAGCGTCTCTGGCCGAAGCCGCCATGTTGGTATCACTGAGCGCTCTCTCTGCCACTGAATGTGTACCAATAGGGGGTTATGATCAGAAATAGTCCTAGCCAGATACTCCGCATGGGAAATCAATGGGGCTAGGGATCCACCGCAGAGCACCGAATCAATCCTGACATGCAGATCATGGAGGGCAGAGTAAAAGGAATAATCCCTGGCCCCCCTGTGCCGCTCCCTCCAGACATCCAGCAACCCCCATCCATCCTGCCAATCTTTCCTGTGTGCGGCCAGCCTGCGCACCGGGGAGTCCACCAGGGGGGGATGGGACCTATCTAGAGCCACATCCGTGATCGAATTAAAGTCCCCCCCTAACACTATTGGGCCCGCCAGGAAAGAGGCCAAGGACCCCGAGAGGCTATCAAAGTATCGAGCTTGTTCTGTGTTCGGTGCATATATACAGCAGAGAGTCACATCCCTTCCATACAACCTCCCCTCCACCGCCACATACCGGCCATCCGGATCCACAACTTGATTCAGCACTTGAAAGGGTATCCCCGCCCTCACCCAGATCAGCACCCCCCTGGCATACGCTGAGTAAGTGGTGCCGAACACCTGGCCCCGCCATCTTTTCTGCAAGGCAGCGCACTCTTTTTTGGTGAGATGAGTCTCCTGGAGCATAGCAATCTGAACCCCCCTACGTACTAGATATGCATGGACTTTGTGACGTTTCACCATAGTTCGTAGCCCCCGGACATTCCACGTCAGGCATTTCAAATTAGGTAATGTCCCCATTCCAACTTCGTACAGTCCAAATCAGAGAACAAAGGATCATTGCCCCCCCAATGCAGTTGCCCCCCCCCCGAACATACCCAAAACGAAAAAACTTCCCAAACCCCACTCCCCAGGACAGAGCATACAAACCCAATGGCCGCCCCCATCCAAACCGTGAACCAACTTCTCACACACTTACCCTGTGGTCTCCACCACAGTCGGCCTTAAGGGCCCAAGGGGGGTGAGTCCCCGCCGACCCCAGCAAGCGGAGCCCGCGCCCCGCACCTTCATCCCCTCTGATGCACGCAACTCCCCCACCCGGCATCCCGTCCCCCATTATCAGGATACCACCCTACCATGAAGTCCAGATATAGTCCCAATTCAACCTCAGCCGCAAAAAATACCATCCGATGTCTGCGGGGTCACTATCGGTCCCTTCGAACTTTCCGCCTCTGAGAGTTCCTCTCCCGTCCTGCTGCCTTCCCCTCCTGAGTCCGTCTCTGCCCGTTCACTGTTCTGTTGCGACCCTGTAATGGCCGCCGTCGCTGCGAGCGCATCCCTCTTCTCCGCCGCCATTTGAGCCTCCCTTTTCTCCCGCTGGCGCCTGTTGCGGGATCTGATGCGTTGTGATTGCCTCACCCGGGGTTGCTTGGGTTGGTCTCGCCTACTTTTATGCGACCTGTCCGTCCCCGCTCTATACAATTCCAGCCATTGCCAAACTTCATCCGGAGTCTGAAAAAAGTGCGTGGAGCCGTCCATAATGATCCGCAGCTTAGCCGGGTAGAGCAAGGAGTACTGGATGCCTTCTTCCCTGAGCTCCTTTTTCACCGCCAGGAACGATGCCCTGTTCTTCTGGACCGTTTGAGTGTAGTCCGGGAAGATCGTAACCTTACTGTTCTCCACCTCATACGGGCCCGTCATCCTGGCCCGCTGGATAAGAAGGTCCCGGTCCTTGTAGTGGAGGAGCCGGACCACCATCGGTCGGGGGGGGCGGCCCAGTCCCGGCGGGCGCGCAGGTACCCGGTGAGCTCGCTCCAGAGTGAAAAAGGGAGTAAGCCCCTCCGGCGCTACCACAGTGCGGAACCAGTTCTCCATATAGGCCACCGCATCCTCCCCCTCAATCCGTTCCGGCAGGCCTACGACCCGGACGTTGTTCCGTCTATTGCGGCCTTCGGCATCCTCCGCCCTCCGCTCCAGTGTGTCCAGTCGGGCCAAGATGTCCGTGATTCTGTGCTCCGCGGTCACCACCGATGGCTTCAGGTCCAGCAACAGTTGGTCATGGTCCTTGACACTGTCCGCCAGCTTCGCGTGATCCGCGCGCAGCAGCCCCAGGCCCGTGGCCACCTGGGCAATGTCTTGGTGCAATGCCTCTTTAGTCGAGGTAATCGCCTCAAGGATAGCATCCAGACGCCGGTTCAGTCGCTGTTCCTGATCAAGCTCCGGGGAAGGGCTCTCGCTCAGCTGCGTAGATGTCGCCAAGTCCCCCTCAGGGCGCGCTTCGGCCATCGGCCCTCCGATCGCCGCCATTACAGGGTGCTGCGTCACAGGTCCAGGAACCCGTTTTGTGTTGGCTCCCGTAGTTCCGTGCCAGTCTCCGGGCACCGGGCAGTACAATGTCCCTTCCGACGTTCTCTGGAGCAACGGTCAGCCAGACTAGCTCCGTTCCGTCGCACCCCTTGGAAGCCCGAGGGGGGTAAGATGGGTCCTATGGCGGTGGTCAACGAAGGTCCCCAAGCTTCTGGGTGAATCCGGCCACCGTCCCCAGGTCCCAGGACACAGCGCCGCCTCTCTTGGTGCCCCGCTCAGCCGATTACAGGATCTCTTGTCAATCGGCGACAACTTGGCTCAGGGCTAAAGTTCGGAGCCGTCCGACCTCCTCGCCGCCATTTTTTTCACGCCCTCGGCAACACCACGGCCGCCTCTTCAACTCGGTCCTCCCGGGGCCTGCAGTCCCCCAGCGACTCTCCGATTGTGCCCGGCTGTCCCCTTACACTTCAGAGGGCAGGAGCACCAACTTCGGGTCGCCTAGAGGTCCGAAATCAGGAGAATTTGCGGGATTCCGCGCGGAGCTGCGAGCTCACGCCGCCATCCCGATCGGCGTCCAAGCCACGCCCCAGGCTACTCAGGGTTGGTTGGTTGATATGCTTTATTTTGATACATAAAAATATCTTGAAAGCAGCACATACAATAGGAAATTTAAAAAAGATATACAACAAATATACGTAAGTATACATCCTTGAGCTAAAAAGACAATAAAACATTGGAATATATACAATTAAAAAGAAATTATTTTAGTATGTACAGTTAAAAAGGAATTAAATGGATACAGAAAGCCTATTTAATCGGATCAACCAAGACCATTTTCAAAATTTTGAGACCACAGGGGTACTAAAGGTGGTTCCATATCTCCTACTGTAGCATTGCTAGAAGAAGCACTCAGAGATTGTCGTGATGGCACGCAAGTACTGATCGCGGGGGACTTCAATTGTACATTTGAGCCCCTTGCGACAGAGGACATTCTTGACCTTACTGAGGATGATACAAGGAGGGTTATCCCCACATTAGCAATTCAACCAATAAAAAGATGGTCACAAAGGGCAATCCAGCTGAATGCTCTGACATTGGCCTAAGAGCAAGTAATGCTCAGACCCTCTAGGTGCTCACACATATAACAGGGCCAACCACACGTCAAGGTTTGATTATATTCTCCTTGACTTAAAGCTTTGGCATTCTGTCCAGAATATGATAATAATACCCACTGTAGACAGTGACCACAATTTGCTTTCTCTAAGTTTAAGCGGTACAAAAGGGGGTGGTGATGGACGGAGCATCTGAATCAATCAAACACTCACACCCAGTCAAAAGATCTGGGTTTAATCCATCACCGTTCTTTAGCCCACTCTGCCACCCCAGTTCAGACATGGCTATATGCAAATCAGTCTGACCCTGTGCCTCATGGGAACAGTCCAGCCCGAACTGCCAAGCCATGTCTTCCCTGGACCGGAAGCAAGCTACCGAGGACCGGTTTCTGGCATTCCAGCCGTCTTCAGCGCGGCTTGCTTGAATCCAGTGGCAAAGTGAGCAAGGGACTCACGTCTGAGCATACCCTGCCACACTTATCATCCCCTTTTGTTTCGCTTTGTTCGCCCTAAGTTGGCAGGGTATGCTCAGACGTGGGTCCCTTGCTCACTTTGCCACTGGATTTAAGATAGCCTGGCTGATGAGGATTATGAATCCAAAACCGGTCCCAGGATGTTGTCAGTGCCGCCACTAGCAACTACTGGCATAATTTAAGTACTAGCTGGACAACAGCCTCGGGCCTCTGGTTCTGGCAGTCTGTATCACACAAAGCTGCTAATAAAAAACTCACCCAATAGCTGGAACCAGTCACTTGATACATCAGACATTGTATCTCCTCTTCAGAGTGCAGCAGCAAAGCTGGTTACTTATTCTTAGTATTCTCTACTTATTCCTACCTTTTGTATCAATCTTTCTCTATGCAGGTATGCTTAGCTCCTACAAGTCGAAAGTTTAACTGAATAAACTGGAAGGGATAGCTTATTTTCAGAAACAGTTGATATTGGTCCAGTGCCAAGAGACCACTCAGATTCATAGTTGTCCTCAAAGTTTTACAAAGAACCAATCATTTAAAAGTGCATCCTCCTGTATGCAGTAACCAGATACCAAATGGCCATGATTTAGTTGGCAATATGATGGAAAGACTTCACAATCCTGATGCCTCCTGAAGTGTAAGACGTTCATCATTACAGCGGTGTGCTAGCACTAGAAGGCCAGACCACGTGGAAACAGGTGAGGAGGGCGAAGACGGCAAATGAAATGCAGCACAGACATCTGCCGGTTCTAGATCCTGTAAGCTGAGTGCAGGTGATTGTTAAAAATTGATTTAGTACAATGGTAAACACATATCAGAGAACAGTACACAAACTAAATACACAACCTTTCTGCTCTGCTTTACTATGTTCCTTTTGGACTTTGCCGTGACCGGATGTGAGAAACAATCTGGAGAAAAAGAAAAACACGAAAAGTAAAAAAGCACAGCGAAAAAGTCAACGACAAAAGGAAGGATTCCACCAGAAACGTTGAAAAAAGCAAGGTGTCTAAATTACAACCCTACGTGGCAAGGGTCCCAGACATGGTTCCGTGCCACTGAAACCAAGCTACACCTGACTGAAAACCCCAAACCAGGGTGAAACCAGCCTTGAGTTGGTTGTGTTCCTAGTCAGTTCGGGCTGAACTATTCCTTTAGAGCAGGAACAAGACTAATTTGCATATGGCTGGGTCCAAACTGAGATGGTATGGTGGGGAAAAGAACAATTGGATGGAATGCTACCCCGGGTGATTACCAGTGGTTAGATAAATTGCAAGCATTCCTCCCATCACCTTTTGTGTGTTTGATGTACTTGGTGACGGCCCGTATAATTAAATGGCACTCCATCGTGGATGCAAAGGGTAGGGCAAATGAGCAGGGAACAAAACAGACAAACAGAAATACCTGGGGTTTTGAGTAGTCAGCAAGAAGGAGGTGGTATGGACAAGAAAATACCCTTTGGCCACTGGCCCTCCTTGGAGAGATACTCCCACGGATCCCCCCACACCAAACCATTTCTTCTAGGAGGCGGCCCTATTCAAAATGGCAGCCCTACCCAGAAAGCTCTATGTCTTAAAGATCTGGCATTTCCTCAGATGAGAAATGAAATGAAATCTATCTGTTGCATAGTTAATCAAATTAATTGCAAATCACAAAAAAGCTTAAGCAATTTGTATTAAAAAATCCAAAACTAAAACAGTATAATAAAGAATGCAATTCATTTCTGAACGTAAAACCCAAGGAAAAAAAACAAACTATTGTGCCCGCTTTCAGCAGTAAACCTTGTAAATGTTTGGACTATTGAGCTCTAAAATCACAAAGGTATTTTATAGAAGGAGTCTATAGCTATTAGTTGAAGCTATGGAGGCAGCTTTTCATTTATTTAAAATCATTTTTGAAAACTTTACAAAGCCAATTGCTAGTGGCATATTTGTAAGGCTAAAACACTCTTTGATCTCCAGAGCTTAAACTTCGAAATTATGTTTTGTTTTGTAAATGGCTGGCTCAGATCTGAGATTCTTGCAGCAGTACATGATGTGCACAAGAGATTCAATTTTGTAATGACAGAGCCTACAGCAGTTTGTATGACAAATGCATTTCCTTTCTTGTTTATCTCACCAATGTCAAAGAGGCCGATCTGAGCCTGACAATATCTTTTTTCAAGCTTAGCAGTAATGCTTCAGTTAAGTAAGGTTGTTATTTGCCCTGGCTATCTGGATCTAATAAAATGTCACGGTGCTTTAGTGTGCTACAAGTTTTGTTTTCCTTATTACAAGGCTCATATTACAGTTGCTTTTTTTGAGCATAGCTTATATTGAAAGGGATAATGAAAGTCCCCGGGTCTTGTACATTTGCAGAAGCTCTAGCAAATTAAGGATCACAGTTTTATGCTGTCAGTTGCTCAGTGTGCTGTCCATCAATTTTGCCCAAAAGTAGGGGTTTAAAGTGCTTTGCTTTGAAATCTTCTGAAATCTTGTATCAATAGCAGAAATGTAAAATACAGGATGTTTGCTGGAGATATTGTTCATATATGTGAAATGCAGGTAAAACCTCAAAGCCATAAGCTAAAACAGCCATGCATGTTGCCTTTATGACATCATTCACAGGCTTACTTGACGAACTGGACACATATAATTGGCTATTTTGAGCAAGGCAAACATTAAATTGGAGGCCTAAACTGTGAGATTCTGTAGGAAGCTGGCTCTGTATATACCATACCAAAGTAAGGTATAGTGTGCACAGAGTCCCGTGGAACCCTAAAGGCTTACAGATGTAAAAGTAGATAATACCTTACTCTCTATGGTAGTGTGGGCGAGCAGTAAGGATTTATCAGAGGGTAGTGTTAAGTATTTATTGTACACACTCAGGCAAGAAATGATGTCACACAATCAAGACTGAACTCAGACCAATTGTTTGTATAAAAAATATTTCTTAGTTGTGTTTTTTAGAACTAAGCAGAACTTGGTACAGGCAAGTGAAATAGTACTTTTCAGGAATAATGCAGTAACTTGGTTACAGTTAAGTCAAATGTTCAGAAACAGTTGAAATTACTATACAGTTACTTTGTGATTACTTTGATTAGATTACTGATAAGATTACTTTTTCTATTCAGTGTGGCATGCCTAAATACCTCACTGGGCATATTTCATAGACAAAGTTAAGTCATTCAATTTGTCATCAAAACACACTTGCTTAGGTTTTCATACAGTTTTCAAATCCATACTTAGAACTTTTCCACAGAAAAACAGTCAATGCAGTCCTATGGAAGAAAATCAGGTTATCGGTTTAAAGGTGAGGAATCGGTCTGGTGAGTTGAGTTTCTGGGGTTAGAATCAAAGTTCCTCCAGGGTCAAGGATGCACTCAAAAAGCACCGTCAGCGGCACTAGGGCGGCTGGGTGCAGAGTGCTGAGGCCCAATGTTATCCAAAGGGGGATAGGGGGCCTCCGGTTGGTGGCTGCTCACAGGCACGCCACTTGGATGTGGGAGAAAAGCTCCTAGGGTTTAGCTCAGGGCAAACAGGGATCTGAGTTAGCACATAAGAGACACCCACAACGGCACAGTGAAGGCCGGGTGCAGGGTGCTTGATGGGCGTCGGGTGCTCTGTTGGTTTCAATGGGGATTCGTAGACAAGGAAGGAATCCCTTGGAGAGACTCTAGGTATTCTAAGGTTTAAACATATACATCACATATAGCCCAAATATTAGAAATAGATTTGATCACATCAAGCGTTTCTGTTATCTTTTTATTTTAAAAAGTTTTTAATTTTTTGTATACAAAGTTAAAAACAGGACACAATCAAATACATCCAAAAACAGTTATAATATCACTCATTTATGTTAAAATCAATCCTTTTGTAAGACAGGATTGCCTATTTAAAAAAAGAAACATTTAAAAAAGGCAAGATGGAGTAAGAGAAGAAGTTAGGAGAGAGCAAAACAGACAGTATTCTTTGTCATATGGGTACACATCTGGGAACCTGATTTTTAAGAAAACACTCCAGGAAACATAGTTGTTTTGTAATCTATGGAGTGAGCTCAATCCCTTGATTGTGTAACATTCAGCGTCGTCAATGGGGATTCTCCAGTCACAACAAACACTGCACGCTCAAACACGAAGATCTTCTGGAGGCGACCAATGGGTGGAGAGGTAAGTTGGGGAGCTGGGGGTTGCCTGGACACCGTCGGTTGGGCCACCCACAGCCTGTGGGGCATTGGGTGCAGGAGTGTGTTTAGGCGTTGTGTTTTCCTTACTGGCTCCAGTTGCGGTCAGGGGGATCCTCCAGATAGGGCCTGCACGTGTCATCGGGAGGCTTGAGGCAGGTCAGTGATCAAGAGATTCCAGGTCAGGATCACTGGAGACACCTCCTTTTGGTTTGGGCCACTCCAACTTGAGCCTTGGGCATCGGGTGCAGACTCGTGGATTTGGTTGGAGCTGGAGTCTGTTGGTGAGCAAATCCGGTGCTCATGGGAGACAGTGTCTTGGTAGAGAGGGCAGGGCAAATTCTTCAGGTTCTGGGGGCTGCTGGCTGCTGTGCACGCCTGTGTTTCGTTGGAGCAGGTCAAGGTCAGGACAGGCCGGTAAGGCTGGTGCCAACTCAGTTGGTGTCCACCTCTCCTTCTTTCAGCGCGGCTCTTCGGTCCTTTGCCTCTTCTTGCTTGTCTGAGGAGGCAAGGTTCAGGGTTGTCCCTAAATACTAAATTTAGGGGTATTTGAGGTAGGTACAGGACGGGACCAATGGGTCCCTTCCTTGGGGTGGGTACACTACCTATTATGCCACCTTCCAGTGGGAGAGGGGCATAAGCCTCCAGCTGGTTGAATAGGTCCCCCATCTTCAAGATGGGGGGACTGAGAGTTGTGCTTCGCCTCGCCTTCCCCACCTGAGAGGTGGGGTTGGCAAAGGTGGGCACACCTCTTGTCCTATCTTGGTTTTCCAGCTGATTCCCCTGCGCAAATTGGGGGTCTGAACTAGTTAAAGACCAGTTGCTGGGAGCAGCAAATGGCTGGGTCAGCTTACAAAGGCGGCAAGCCTTTGAAGCTTCCCCTTGTGGACCCTCCCCATCCTGGGGGAGGAGGTTTGGCACCTATGCCCAGGATGTGCTTTATTTCAGGACCCCGAGAGCGGAAGGCTCTCATCCCAGGGGTTCAGAAACATGTCTGATGGTGGTAGCTGATGAGTAGCCACTCAGCCAATACACAAGTGTTAGGTCGTTTTTCAGGGGGCATCTCTAAGATGCCCTCTGAGTGCATGTGGCATTAAATCCCACACTGGAATCAGTGTGGCTTTAATGTGCTGAGAAGTTTGATAACAAACTTCCCAGGTTTCAGTAAAGCCATTATGGTGCGGTGGAGTTCGTAATGACAAACTCCCAGCACCATATCATCTTTTATGGCTTTACTGCACTTAAAATGTCTGAGAATAGACTTAATAATTAAATGAGCTGGTTTCAATGAAGGTTGTTTTGATTGAATCAAACCACAACCGGTTGACTTGTTAAACCGAGCAATTTTATTTAATTTTTGCAAGCGGTCTTTTTTTCTTTTTTCAACACATTATTCGTTGTGCGTGGAAAATACAAGATGAACAATGAAATACGTTTTATGTACAATATATACAAACATATACATACACATTTCATACATACTTGGCCATACATTCATACACAGATCATACAAAGCAAATAATAATACAAAGAAAACTGTGTCCAGGCATCTGTAAAACAATCAGTGGAAAATGATTCTTTTCATATTTTACAATGTCGTTGTAATTATCATGAGATCCCTCATGAACCCAAATTAATGAAATCACTATTCCGACATAATAATGGTAGCCAGATGCGGGACTGAAAAGCTGGTCGACGCGTTTCAAACCCCTAAGGATTGGTGGGGTTCTCCTCAGGACCGGGGTTGGTTCTGAAATAATAAAGATAACTAGCTTGAGCAAGGTGTCATGGAGCGACTATCAAGTGGGTTTAACAAGGGATCGACTACCGGAGTCCAGCTGACGCTCCCTACCTCAATCCAAAAGTTAGACCGACAATTTGAGAGTTTCCGATCACAATCGTATTTCCCAACAGGTTTGGTTACAGCAGCTGTGCAAGAAAACAAAATACACGCGACAACATTTCAGTGTGGTGCAATGCTATCAGACATCATTCATACCGCTTGCAGAGGGGCGCGTAAACTTACCTGCGAGCGGGCGGTTTCAGTCTCGCTGCTCTGCTACTTTCTTTGGCGGCTGCTCCTATTCTGTAGAACGGGGGCAAAAGCGTTTGTTAGTGATGTGGCGGTTACCCGTGTGCGAGTCAATTCCGTATCAATCGAGTTCACATACCGAAGCGGGAGCAAGGCGATGGTCCTTCTCCCTAGCTGGTGTACATGGTTCAACCGGCTGGAGTCCTCGAATGGGGGTGTAGCCTCAGTACTTCCTGGTTGGTAATGGGAAGGAAGGAGGGCCCGGGAATTCTGGGACTTGTAGTCTACGGACAATGTGCTGACGAAAGGGAGTCAAAAGGGTCAGTTGGCTTAAGCATTCGGCTTGTAAATTTCAGATATTTCATTAAGTCCTCGTGTGGCAGTATTGAACTTCATAATGAGCATTGCTTCACGTTGGGATAATTTTGCATCAATGTCCCCTCCCCTAGGGTCGTTTTCAATTTTAGACAAGACGGTCCAACGTAAATCCGTGATCACATGTTTACACCTAGTCCAATGATTCACTAAGGGGGCATTCTCTACCCCTCTGCGGATGCGCGATTTGTGTTGCGTGATCCTGGTCCTGATTTCCTGTGTTGTTTTGCCAATGTAGACTGAAGGGCAAGGGCAAATGATTGCATATACCACGTTTTTTGTTTTACAATTCGTAAAGGTCTCATGTTTCCAATGGGTATTCTCGAATGTAAAAACTGTGTCTTCAATGGTCTCGATGCAACAGGTGCAAGTCCCGCACTTATGATGTCCTTTTGGTGGAGGTAATCCAAAGATACTTTGTATTGTGGGGGCCCTTGTCATTGGTAACGCTGCCCTAACCACGTAGTTGGCAACACTTTTGTCCTTTTTATACGCAAAAAGTGGTGGGGTTGAGAAATCCTCATGCAGATTTTTTAGTAAATGCCAGTTAGACATAATGAGCTTTCTGTGTGCGTTAGCTGCCGAACAGAAAGTGGTAACGCACACCATCCTTTTGACTTCAGGTCTCATTCTTTTTTCTAACAATGTCTCTCGTGGGGTCCACCACGCTCGTTTGAGTGAGTTTTTTAGTAGTTTTTTTGGATAACCTCTCTGAATCAAACGATTCTTTAAACATTCAGCATGAATGAAGTACTCTTCCTTGCTCGAGCAATTTCGATGTATTCTCAAAAACTGCCCATAAGGCAGATTTTGTTTCAAGCTGCGGGGGTGGTTGCTATTAAAATGCAACGCTTTGTTCCTGTCCGAAGGTTTCCGGAAAAGTGTTGTGCTTAGGCCTCCCTCAAAAGGTGCCACTTTCACATCCAAAAAGTTGATGGATTCATTAGATGCTGAGACAGAGAACTGGATGTCTATTGTTCTCGAATTCAGCCAGCTTACAAATTGACCAAGGTCTTCATGTCCGCCAGTCCAGATCATGAATATATCGTCAATATATCGCATATAATGCGAAATGCTCTTGTCAAAAGGATTGGTTTGATAGATGAATTTCTCCTCAAATAACCCCATAAACATTATGGCTAGCTCCGGGGCAAAGGGGCAACCCATCGCCACCCCTTTGATTTGATAAAAAAATTCCGAATCAAATGTATTAATGGTGGAAATACGATTAAGGAAAGCAGTGGTGTCTTGGAGATGGGCAGGGATGGTTTCGATAAAGGGTTTCAAAAAATGGTCAATATATTTAGCCACAGGTTCAAACAGCGATTCGCATCCTGAAATGATAGGTCGCCCTGGGGGATTTTTCTCGTCCTTATGTAATTTAGGGAGTACATAAAATACAGGCGTCCTTGGGTTTTTGTTTTGTAGGAATGCGAACTCCTTGGGTCCTATAAACCCTTCTGCAAAGCCTCTTTGGATAATGTCGAATAATTGATTCTGTAATTCAGATGTAGGATTCTTCCCTATGCGTCGTATTTCCACCATTAAATTCGACCAAAGCAGCCAACTCCTAGTGACACTCGATGTGGTGTCCCTATACACCCAGATCCCTCAAGAACAAGCACTGGAAACTCTGACAGTGTTCTTGGACAAAAGGGAAAGACCAGTAAGAGTCCCCACCAAGTTTATTCTTGACCTTGCACGATTTGCGCTACAGAAGAACTTTTTTACATTTGATTCGGAATTTTTTTATCAAATCAAAGGGGTGGCGATGGGTTGCCCCTTTGCCCCGGAGCTAGCCATAATGTTTATGGGGTTATTTGAGGAGAAATTCATCTATCAAACCAATCCTTTTGACAAGAGCATTTCGCATTATATGCGATATATTGACGATATATTCATGATCTGGACTGGCGGACATGAAGACCTTGGTCAATTTGTAAGCTGGCTGAATTCGAGAACAATAGACATCCAGTTCTCTGTCTCAGCATCTAATGAATCCATCAACTTTTTGGATGTGAAAGTGGCACCTTTTGAGGGAGGCCTAAGCACAACACTTTTCCGGAAACCTTCGGACAGGAACAAAGCGTTGCATTTTAATAGCAACCACCCCCGCAGCTTGAAACAAAATCTGCCTTATGGGCAGTTTTTGAGAATACATCGAAATTGCTCGAGCAAGGAAGAGTACTTCATTCATGCTGAATGTTTAAAGAATCGTTTGATTCAGAGAGGTTATCCAAAAAAACTACTAAAAAACTCACTCAAACGAGCGTGGTGGACCCCACGAGAGACATTGTTAGAAAAAAGAATGAGACCTGAAGTCAAAAGGATGGTGTGCGTTACCACTTTCTGTTCGGCAGCTAACGCACACAGAAAGCTCATTATGTCTAACTGGCATTTACTAAAAAATCTGCATGAGGATTTCTCAACCCCACCACTTTTTGCGTATAAAAAGGACAAAAGTGTTGCCAACTACGTGGTTAGGGCAGCGTTACCAATGACAAGGGCCCCCACAATACAAAGTATCTTTGGATTACCTCCACCAAAAGGACATCATAAGTGCGGGACTTGCACCTGTTGCATCGAGACCATTGAAGACACAGTTTATACATTCGAGAATACCCATTGGAAACATGAGACCTTTACGAATTGTAAAACAAAAAACGTGGTATATGCAATCATTTGCCCTTGCCCTTCAGTCTACATTGGCAAAACAACACAGGAAATCAGGACCAGGATCACGCAACACAAATCGCGCATCCGCAGAGGGGTAGAGAATGCCCCCTTAGTGAATCATTGGACTAGGTGTAAACATGTGATCACGGATTTACGTTGGACCGTCTTGTCTAAAATTGAAAACGACCCTAGGGGAGGGGACATTGATGCAAAATTATCCCAACGTGAAGCAATGCTCATTATGAAGTTCAATACTGCCACACGAGGACTTAATGAAATATCTGAAATTTACAAGCCGAATGCTTAAGCCAACTGACCCTTTTGACTCCCTTTCGTCAGCACATTGTCCGTAGACTACAAGTCCCAGAATTCCCGGGCCCTCCTTCCTTCCCATTACCAACCAGGAAGTACTGAGGCTACACCCCCATTCGAGGACTCCAGCCGGTTGAACCATGTACACCAGCTAGGGAGAAGGACCATCGCCTTGCTCCCGCTTCGGTATGTGAACTCGATTGATACGGAATTGACTCGCACACGGGTAACCGCCACATCACTAACAAACGCTTTTGCCCCCGTTCTACAGAATAGGAGCAGCCGCCAAAGAAAGTAGCAGAGCAGCGAGACTGAAACCGCCCGCTCGCAGGTAAGTTTACGCGCCCCTCTGCAAGCGGTATGAATGATGTCTGATAGCATTGCACCACACTGAAATGTTGTCGCGTGTATTTTGTTTTCTTGCACAGCTGCTGTAACCAAACCTGTTGGGAAATACGATTGTGATCGGAAACTCTCAAATTGTCGGTCTAACTTTTGGATTGAGGTAGGGAGCGTCAGCTGGACTCCGGTAGTCGATCCCTTGTTAAACCCACTTGATAGTCGCTCCATGACACCTTGCTCAAGCTAGTTATCTTTATTATTTCAGAACCAACCCCGGTCCTGAGGAGAACCCCACCAATCCTTAGGGGTTTGAAACGCGTCGACCAGCTTTTCAGTCCCGCATCTGGCTACCATTATTATGTCGGAATAGTGATTTCATTAATTTGGGTTCATGAGGGATCTCATGATAATTACAACGACATTGTAAAATATGAAAAGAATCATTTTCCACTGATTGTTTTACAGATGCCTGGACACAGTTTTCTTTGTATTATTATTTGCTTTGTATGATCTGTGTATGAATGTATGGCCAAGTATGTATGAAATGTGTATGTATATGTTTGTATATATTGTACATAAAACGTATTTCATTGTTCATCTTGTATTTTCCACGCACAACGAATAATGTGTTGAAAAAAGAAAAAAAGACCGCTTGCAAAAATTAAATAAAATTGCTCGGTTTAACAAGTCAACCGGTTGTGGTTTGATTCAATCAAAACAACCTTCATTGAAACCAGCTCATTTAATTATTGAAACCCCAGTTTTGGCTCTTTTGTTGGTCATTAGTATTAGTTGGACTCAGCCTTACTGAGTAATGAGTCAAGGCCCTCTTTTGATTCTTTGAGAATAGACTTAGGCCCTGTAGGAGTACAGGGCTCATGCACCTGTACCCTCACAAGTGGCATAGTGCACCCAGCTAGAGGGATGGCTTACTTATGTCACGGCAGTGGATTGTAGGCATGGCACACAGGGATGTGTGCCATGTCGACTCTTCACTTTGCTCCGTACCAAAACACACAGCCTGCAATGGCAGTGTATGTGTGTTGAGGTACATGGCCTCTAAGGGTAGCACAATATGTGCTGCAGTCCTTCCCTTGTCACAGAGCCCTTGGTACCCATGGTACCTTTTACAAGGGACTTACATGTGGCCAGAGAGTTGCCAATTGGGTTTTCAACAGTACCGTTTTAGGGAAAGAACATAGGTCCTGGGTAACTCGTTAGCAGGAACACAGAGCACACTTAGTCAAAAGAGCATCAACATCAAGCTAAAAGAAGGGGGCAACTATGCAAAAAGGGGCACTTTCCTACACAACCCCCCCCCCCCTCCCCAAGAGGATGGGACTATCCTTTTCCTAGAGAGTCTTCATTGTCTAAGTGGAAGAACCTGGAAAGTCCATCTGCATTGGCATGGCAGTCCCAAGTCTATGTTCCACTGTAACGTCCATTCCCTGTAGGGAGATAGGTCACCTCAAAAGTTTGGGATTTTCACCTTTCATTTGCTTTAGCCATTTGAAAGGTCTATGGTCAGCGTGAAATGTGAAGTGAGTACCAAACAATTAAGGCCTCCACCTTTTCAGGCACCAAACCACAGCAAAGGCCTCTCTCTCAATGGCACCCCAATGCTGCTCCCTGGGGGGTAACCTCCTGCTTATAAAAGCAACAGGCTGGTCTTGGCCATCATCATTGGTCTGGGATAGGACCGCTCCCTAGTCGATGCCAATTGGGTTTGCAACAGTACAGTTTTAGGGAAAGAAAATAGGCCCTGGGCACCTGCTTGGCAGGAACCCAGGGCACACTTATTCAAAGAGCATCAACGTCAGGCAAAAAGCTGGTGGCAACCATGCAAAAAGGGTTCCTTTCCTATAGCTCCGCCTGCTGTTTTATAAAATGTCTTGTAATTTGGAACCAAACCCCCATTTATATGAACCAGCCAGTACTATTTGATCATTGTTTAATAGCCATTTAGTATTCCCTGGTTGCCGTCAGCCAAAGAAGTGTATATTTGTTTTTCCAATGATTCACTTCTAGATGTTTATAATTACAATAATGTTCTCACTCTATAAAGGTAATTAAGTAGTAAGTAATAAATGTATTGTCTTTGATTAATTAAAACCATTACAAAAATACACTCTAATAAAACATTTTTGGTTAGTTTAGCCTTTTTACTCATAACTATTTTAAGATTCTAATATATTATAAAAATGCAAAAAAGTTCGAGTGGAGCAGAGTTCCCAGTTAATCAATTTTTCTCCGAGCCTCTCAAGTCTGTGCACAGATTACAGTTCGACAAGGTTTAAGTTTTATGTTGTTTTTGTGCTCGCACTGGGTGCCACCGGGCCTTGCTTGGATGCTACTAATTTCAAGAACTTGTCTAACTTCCCATTTAGTTGCGGGACGCTTGGGTTAAAGCAGGCAAGCACTGCTTGTCTCCCGGTACGTATGCCTCATTCTTTAAAGTGCCTTTTTAGGAAAACTGCCCTGTCCTCTTTTAACTTAGGGCAGGAGCAGATTAAATGTTCGATGTCTTCATTTCCAACTCCGCATAGCCTGCATAGTTTCAAGCAAACCTCTCTCAGCCACTGTGAAGGATGTGGTATGGCTGAAAAGATTCCTAACCTATATTTTAAAAAGGATTCTTTTGACTTACTGGAGTACCCCAATTATAAATATGCCTGTGGCCCAAATTGTTTGTAGCTACTCAGAGTCATCCATGCTTGGCTCCTGTGTGATAAGGTGGCCTTGTCTTCTATTAAGGAAAGTCTATTAATACCTTTATTTACAATAGCCTTAAAGTGCGAGTGCATTGTTGGAATCTCTCATAAGTCTGCAAGTCCTGTAGTGGCCAATGATTCCTCCAAGTATAATCTGGCCGGTGAGATGGATATATTACACAGTTCCTGCCAGAGCCGGTGGTTCAGTATGTTCCTGGGCGAATTCTTAATTTTATGCCATCGCTTAATATACGAGCCTCGCCTTGCTAGAAGTTGCTTCGTTAGTCCAAACTCGAGTCGGATCTGTGCTGGAGAGGTATATGACGGGAGATTCAACATGACTCTGTATAACTTTGCAAAGGTGGTGTCCAGCAGTAAGGCGTCCCTGCCTCTCAGTGCTATGCTGCCATAGGTGATTGACGGCGGAATTTTTGCTTGCGCAACACGTAGCAATGGTGAGAAGGTTGGTCCTGTCAGTTTTGATTTAAGTTGCCTTTACATTCTCGCAATCATCATCACTTTTTTATGGCCTCAAGCTGTTTCACAAATTGGCCACTCTTGTCGATTTTAACACCTATGTATTTGTACTTTGTGGTATTCACAATTTGAGTTTTGCCCAGGGACCAAGCATGAGACCGGTTTTTCCCATTTATTGTCAGGGTTTTAGTTTTGTCAATATTAACTTCCAGGCAATTGGCAGCTGCATATTCAAGCAGTGTGCTAAGTAGCCGTTGCAGTCCAACTTGAGTATTGCTTACTAACACGTCGTCTGCGTATGACATACTGGAGATGGCTTCTCCCCCTAGTTGAGGGGCATGTGCGTTGCAGGCACTTAGGGCTGATGTCATATCTGCTGTATAAAGGTTAAAAAGAGTTGGTGCAAGCACACAGCCCTGTTAAGACCTTTAGTTGTTAATATGCATCTCGAAAGGTGGGAGCCATTGCCTAGCTTAACCTATAGCCATATATTGGACAGGCCCCCCTCCCCCCCGTTGAATCCCCCCACCTGCCCTTTGTGATCATGGGAAGAAACTATGCTACACAGGCCCCCACCCAAAGAACAATGGACCAATACACCAGGCCTGATCGCGACCCGGCGGTCGGGTCAGGGGCCGCGCCTGGGGCGGCTGGGGGCGACCTCTCCACTATTCTGCAGGCGATCAGCGCCTCGCAGGCCTCGGTTGAAACCAAGATCGGGGAGGTGCGGCTTGATGTGGCGCTGATTCGGCAAGACCTTCGTAACGCTACGGCCCGCATTACAGAGGCGGAATCTCGTCTTTCCACGGTGGAGGACTACGTGGGCACTCTCAAGTCTCAAGTGGCCCGCCTGCAGACGCAAACCGCGGAGGTCCACCGAAGGGCCGAGGATGCAGACAATAGGGCCCGGAGAAACAACCTGTGCCTCCTGGGTTTTCCGGAGGGAGTGGAGAAGGGTCGCACTGATGTCTTTATCGAGGAGTGGGTCCGGTCTTGGATCCCCAAAGAGAAACTTTCCCCCTGGTTTGCAGTTGAGCGTGCTCACCGCTCCCAAACCCCCTCCTGGCGCTCCCGCTCGCCCCATTATCCTCCGTATCCTTAACTTCCGCGATCGGGACCCAATCCTGGAGGCCGCCAGGGCACAAGTCCCTCTGCACTTCCAAAACCTCAAAATTATGATCTTCCTGGATTAAACCAGAGAGGTGCAGACTCCACGCCGGTCTTACGATGAGGTCAAGCAAAAGCTCGGGGCCTTGGGCCTCCGCTACGGACTCCTTTTCCCGGCCCGCCTTAAGGTGTTTCTCCAGGATAAGACCTTCTTCTTTGACACCCCGCAGGCGGAATGGACCTGGCTTACGGAGGAGCGGCCCCTCCTACCTCGTACAGCCTCCTCTCCTGTCCGGAAAATGGCGATCCAACCAGGCCAAGAGGCACCCAAGGCGCAGCGACGCCAAACTGGATCCAGAAGACAAGGCAACCGCTGGGTGGGGGGGGGGGCTCCCGGTCGCCGGGGGAGCGGCCCCGACACGCCCCGTCTTGGGCCTCTGGCCGGGGGGCTTCTTCCCGACCCTGGTGTCTTCCCTTATCGACATGGGTAGCGCCCCGCCACCGGACGGCACTCGGTGGAGGGCCATGTCGGACTCGGACCTGTCTGGAAGCCCTGTGATCCGTGGCTCTGGCGGGGAGGAGGGGGTGTGACTCATTTGCGGGTTATCTGCCTCCTTTCCCCCTTTGAGGCCTGTGGTAACGGGCTGTCTCGGCCCCGCGGACGGGGCCCCTCCCTTGCTCCTCTGGATGACCCGGCCAGCGATTACCTTCACAATGTCATCCTGAATCTGTACTACTCAGTGACTTTTCGCTATCCATTCCATGTTTTGTGCATGCATCCGTATACATGGAGGGGGGTCCTTCACAGCCATGCTCCGGGTTGACTGTTGCTAATCGTTTCAGAATAGCTTATCACCTCTTTGTGGGGTAGTTAGTTGTTGTGGGTTTTGGGGTGACAGATGCTTCCACTTCAGAAGTGTAGGGTGGGGGGAGTTGGGAGGGATGGGAGGGCCAGGGGATCGTTATTCCTCAACAGTTTGTTTAGTTTCGCCGCCTATGGGCCGCTGGTTGTAGTTCTTCTTACTAGCTTTGTCTCGCAGGTAGGTCCATAGCTGACACGCAGATCACAGCCTCCACTAGTTTGTTATTTTTGGCCGCCTACAGCCCGCCATCAGGAGCGGCTGATGGCAGTCGTTGCGTCTGGTCCAACTGTACTACCTCCATGCGGCATACCTCACCCCGGCACGTCTATTTCGGGCCCGGTTGAGGACCTCTCCAGCATGCGCACGGTGTGCCTTTGCCCCTGCCGATTTTTATCACATGGTATGGTGCTGTCGACGTTTTTGGAGGGGGGTGGAGCTTGAGCTTACGCAGGCCCTGGGGTGGGAGATTCCACATGATCCAATGTGTATGCTGCTGGGGGTCTTCGATGGCCTAGATGGCTCAAGGATGGACAAGCGCCTTTTGGGGACGGCTGTGGCGGTGGCCAAGAGAGACATAGCAGCGCACTGGTCTCAGTCCAAGGCACCTACTGTGCAGGGATGGAAGAAGGGAGTGGACTGGTGTGGGATCCAGGAAGAGGCCTTATTTGAAGCCCGGGGATGTCCTGACCTATTCAGCAAAATGTGGGGTAAATGGTTTAATATGTTACCACCATGATGATCTGTCGTCCTCTTAATCCAAGTAACACTATAATTACTGTATGGAATGCTGTGTTAGACCCTGATGGACCGGCCCTCTCTTTTTCATCAATCAATCCTGTCATGTTCCTTCCAATGATTTGTGAACTGCAACCAATGAATTTTCTCTGTTGTTATAAAGCTAATACAGTTGCTTTAACCACATCAATGCTTAGGAAATTCATCGTCAATGCTGAATTTTTTAAAATCCCATTGTTCATGACGAGCTCAGCTCGTCATGAGTGTATGGAGGTGTACATCATGACGAGCTGAGCTCGTCATGAGCGTCCAAGGAGTTAAGTGATGGGGGGCCGTCTGCCTTTCATCGACGTGTGACAAATCTTTTGGCCACCACTAAACCCAAGTCTAAAAATCTGGAAGAGACCTTGTGTTTCTTATTTCTGGGAAATATCCCTGTAATGCAGGCCACCCATGTACTTGGCAAAGCCCTGTCTGTGCTTGTGTTCAATAATTGGATCACTCAGTGCCAATAGCCTTGCAATCTGGGTTATGACCACAACATGTGTAGGAGGTCGGCATCTAACATTTTACAGCGTGGGCAACAATCATCCACCCCGTTAAAATACCTATTGATTTTATCTAGGGATAGATAGGCTCTGTGGGCTGTATGGAATTGAATCAGCCTACACCTTGCATTTCTGGGAATTTATCTAGGGCTCTCCAGCAACATAACCCATTCTTTAGATGTACAGGGTCGTGTCAGATCTGCCTCCCATCTATTACGCAATGGTGTCAAGTCAGTCATAGTATGTTTGAGGATAGAGTCCGCAAAGCATTTTATGAGGTGTCGTCCCGTACCCATCACGTGTATATTCTGCATCAGGAGATATGACGGGGGTTCCTGCGAGATACCGCCCCAATGAAGTCTCAGCAGGACCATTCAGGAGGCATGGTTTAGGTATAGTCCAGGAGGGACGCCCTCTTCTTCAGTCAAAGGAAGGTAAGCTGCAGCATGCCCTCCACGTACAGGTCTCCTAGTGTGTGCATATCAACGTCTTGCCAGTCTACAAGTTCTGCGGTTCTAACTCTACCCCCCCTCCCCTTCGGCATTCCTAGTATTGGTATTGTGGGCGTATATGTTGTAACATGTCTGGTAAAATGTAGAGCTCTACGGAAGCATTTTTGGGCTATCTGGACCAGGGGGGGGAAGTGATATGTGTCCTAGTACATGGATGAAAGATAAAAAGGAGTCTGTACAACATGTACGGGGGTCGACATAACACCGTATCAGTGAGGTGGAGTTCCGCCATCCACTTCGCCACCCATTTTATTTGGGACGCCAAGTAATAGTGTTCCATGTTGGGCAGAGCCAACCCGCCCTGTTTCTGGGTTAAGTACAATTTAGCAAGCGTCACCCTGCAGCACATCTTGTTCCATATGAGGGCTCTCATTATCCCCTCCAGCGGTCGAAAAAATGACGCTTGTAAGTATATCGGAAGGTTAGCAAAATAATATAGCAGTCAGGTAGCATCACCATTTTAATAAGCGCTACCTTACCTGCAACAGAGGGGTTGAGAATTTTCCCGAATTCTATTTGAGATATTAAAGCTGTAATTGCCCTGGATAGGTTACCATCCAGGAGATCCCGATCCGTGTGATAAATTCTTACACCCAAATACAGAAACACAACCGGCTGCCAGGCCACTAATGCACCATCCGCCATCAGTTGAGGGGTATCTGTGTTAGGAGTGAAGGGAAATAAGCATGATTTTCCCCAGTTCACACCCAGTCCTGATATTGTAGCAAATAGTTTTTGTGTTGGAGATTATCGGGGGTATCGCCTGTAGGTCCCTGATATAAATCAAGATATCATCCGCATAGAGCGAAATGGCATGTGTTTCTGCTCCTAGATATACACCCCAATGATCTGCTGATTGACGCAGAGCTACAGCCAACGGTTCTATGGCTAGGAAAACAATTAGTGGGGAAGGGGGCCCCCTTGTCTAGTTCCTCTCCCAATCGGTACGGACTTTGAGAATAAAGTTCCTCAACTGACTCGTATGGCAGGTGCTCCAAACAGTAGTTTGACCAGGCTTAAGAAATATGGACCAAACCCAAAGCGTTGCAACACCGCAAACATAAAAGGCCACACCACCGTATCAAAGGCTTTCTCTAGATCCAAGACTAGACAGCCCGGTGCTGGCCAAGCAGCAGTAGCGCTCCGCATTACGAGGAAAAGTGTGTGCCGTCGTTGAGTGTGCCGCGAAATTCAAACACCTCTGGCGCCCTAGGAGTTCTGTGTGTTTTTTCTGATAGAGGATTGGAGTCTGGAGCATCTTCTATTGCTTGAGATTCTAAAGCCAGTAAGTCCTTTTCCACTGCAAGCAGTTCCAAATCTATTTGCCTCTTCAAGCCACAGCCCAGCCCCAGATACTTCCCACGTATTTAACCTTCATGGCAGCCCACTCCACCATATTGGAGGAAGACGTCCCAGTACTGTGCATGAAGTACTCACTGATGGCCTCCCCTGTTGTGTCTCTAAAGAGTGGGTCCTCCAGGATCATCGGCTGTAACTGCCACATAGGGATGTCAGGAGTCCCGCATTCCAATGCCAATGTAATATATTACGGGTTGTGGTCCGAATGTGTACTACCCCGGTAATCTGAGCCATTACGTATGGGAGTAAGGAGGGTTAACTGAGAAATCTATCAATCGTATATGTAGGTTGTGGGGCAAGGAGTAGAATGAATATATCCTTTCTCCAGGGTTACAATGCCTCCAAACGTCAATCAGGTCCCACCCATGCACGGCGGCCATACATCCAAGGGAAGGAAAGGATCTATCTAACCCAGTGTCCATGATACTATTGCAATCCCCTCCGATCAGCCACGGTATGTCGCACCAGTTTGATAATATTTGGGAGAGCGATCTACGAAATTGACCTTGGTCTGTATTAGGGGCATACTCATTGCCGAGCAAAATGTAGCGCTCATCCAACATGACTTTTAAAAACACTGCTGTCTTAATCGGCAAGGACCTCCTCCACTCTAAAGGGTGTGCCTGAGCGGATCCAAATTAAGGCCCCTTGTGCAAATACGGAGTAATCAGTGGCATACACCTTACCCCTCCACTTTCTCTGCAGCCTGACAGATTCATCACTAATTAAATGTGTCTCTTGTAAGAGTATCAACAAAAAAAGCGCCAATGCTGCCATTAATTGTTTCTCAAGATATCAACAACTCACAATCGATTTAAACAAAAAGTGAGGGGATCTATGTCTCTAGAATCAATCTTCAATTTTATTGATTTATTGCTTCATTTATGTTTTTTTGATTTTCTCTAGATCATTTTTCAGTTTGAAAAAACATATAACATACAAAATATGAAACACATTATATACACTTAAAACACTCCCCTACCAACACTCACACATACACTCAGTTGTGAATCACAATCACACACTCTCAGGCACACTCTACAATACAGGGTACATAATAACAGTTATTCAGAATTCAATGTAAATCATATATCTATAATGTCATAGATATTCCTTTAAGCCTATTGGTAAATTTTCACAAAAGATTTATAATTTCTTTTACATTCTTATGGCATAATGCAATACAGGGTCTACGCGTTTCGAACTCTTCATATTTTTCGAGTTCTCATCAGGACCACACACTGTAAAAACGAAAAGGAGGGGAGACCTTGATTAGATTATAGTTCTGGACCAAATGTCGAAGTCATTATGTGGCTCAACAGCCGCCTCTCTACCTCTTACCTCTGTATCAATTCAACCAAATCAATTCAATTAGTCGGAGTCATCTTAGCACACGGCGTGGGACAACTTAAAACAACAGTAACACATAACGCTCAGCCGAGCTGTTTATGGGTGCTCTATGTCTAATGTAATGATTCACACTCACAGTCTCTTACTCACCAGTGTGTTGTTTTATACACCACCTCTCTGAAAATGGACAATACGATATTATATTGGGTAAAAGTATTGTCTAGTGTAATAGAATCACAAGAACGTTTGTATGCTTAGAGTCACTCTTACCTAGATTATTCTTTATGTTGGCGGGGGTTATAATGATTATTTAGTTTTCTCTCCTAAAATAATAAAGAGTGTTGTTACTATAAACTGCTCCGTATAATTGCTAGTGTCAGAACTTTGTATGTTCGTTGTCTCATTACCTTTAAGAAAAGGAGTCATTGCGGGGAGACGGAATTTGTTGCTTCGTGATGTCCTGAAATAACAAAACAATGTGTCCATGTCATTTCGTTTCCCTTACGAGATAGCGTTGAAAGAGTCTACTCGCACTAATAAAGTTCAAGTCAATGTATTTACAGTGATTCTGGACCTGACTCGTCTGCGCTCCGGCCCCTGGGGGTCTGTTTACTTGCGGGTACTTCCTGCGGCTAGATCTGGGTTTACGGAGCGTATATACACCACTTCCGGGTCGCGCCATCTTTGAATGGGTTCACGTCCCTTTATTTCTTTTAGGCACCAACGATCCAAACTTCGATGTACATTCTGTTTTAAAATTAGTAAGAGGGCATGCGCTCATTATGTCTCTTGAGGTAAGAGTAGACCGCATATATGCGAGATGGTGTGCGGAGACCCGCACATTCCAGGTAAGTATCGTATGGCTTGTCACAACACCTCGATATGTGAAAGTAGAATGTAACCCGACCTGTGCATGCAGCCGTGTGTGTGAATTGGCAGAGCGCTGTAGCTTTGCCCATTTCCCCCCCAAGGAAGCCATTATAACTAAAGGGAAAATGAATGAGCCAACATGGCAGTAGGGGAACATTACTAGGATGACCCCCATAAACAAGAGGCGCTACCCAAACCCTGAAGGAAAGGAAACTGTCTGTATAACCAACTGGTTCCCTGTATAAGGGAAAACGTGAAGGGGTGTAAGTCTGTGCAGGGCATGCCACTGTGAAATCCCCAGGTGTCTCATGTCTTTACGTATAATAATGTAGACAGCTGAAATAGCCTGTGAGCTCCGTGTGTAAGCATAGATGCAGTATCAGTTGTGCAATCCCCCAAGCATAATCAACAATACAAGAGTGACAATACCAAATGTCCTTGGGGTGTAGTTCTTTAGATAGTTCCTGATGCCATCACCGTGACCCCAGCATTTATACAATACTATCAGAAGTCTGTGATGTGATATCAGGCATTCGCAGCTATAGCACGTCCAATAGTCTAGCTGCGGTCGAAGTTCCCTCCTTGCTGATCGCCTCTGCAGCTTCCACTATCCGCTCGGCTTCTCGAACAGCCGCCTTTAGCTCCTGTCGAATTTGATCCTGGCCAGGTGCCGTTGACACGCTGGGGTTTGGTTTCTTGGACCGTCAGCGACGATTCCTCATTCCGCTCGCCTCGCCCCTCCAGGTGACTAGCATGACTGTTGGTATGGAAACCGAAAACTGGCTGTGGTTTCGAGCCATTCCCAAGTGCCCTGTGGTGTGTCACAGAATCTTGTTCCCCCATAAGAGACCACTCAAAGTCTTGCTGGATAGAGCAACCAATATGCAACATTGAATTGTCAAAGCTTCTTTTTAACTTGCTGGAAAGATCCCCGTTGGCGCTGGACCTTGATTGTGAAGTTCAGGAAGAATAGGACCTTTACACAGTCAAACCTGACTTCCGATAGCTTCTTTGTTTCCTGCAGGATCGTGTTTCTATCCCTGAAGTGTAGCAGTTATAATATAAGTGGGGGCACCCCAGTACCAGGTGCCGGCCTTCTGCCCAGGAGGCAGTGTGCTCGATCTATGGTAAAGAAGGAAGAAAAAAAGGAGGAGGGTAGTATATCCTTAAGCTATTGTTCCAGAAAGGCTACAGCATCTTGACCCTCCGCTGCCCCCCTACCTCCGGCAGCCCAATCAAGTGGACATTGTTCCTCCTGGATCGATCCTCCGCATCTTCCACCCTGTCTACAAGGTATTGTATTCTGACCTCATGCACATTTTGCTGCTTCTCCAGGAAGTCAGTGGCAGGCTTCAGTTCTGTAACATCCTGCTCCACTGCAGTGACTCATTCTCCCAATTTCCTGTGATCCGTACGATCCAGCGCAACTTTATCTATTTTGGATTCTATCAACTCCCTGGATAATGCTATGGCATTCAAGATGGTCTCTAATCAAGCATTCGGGCGATCCTGCTGTGTTGGTGATTGAGTTTGATCTATGTCTACTGGGCCTGCAACTTGCGAGGAGGTCCTCGACCCGGCTCCTTTAGTACAGCCCATCTTTCTAGCCAGGTTCTCCAGTGCACACCAGTAGTCGCAGTGCTCCCGGCAGAACAGAACGGTATAATTGGAGAACCCTCCTAATACGTTGTGCTGCACTTTCAGGCAGAAGCGGCAGGATGGGCCACCCCCCGAATCCCTCCACTAGTGTGGCCAGTTGCCGTGCTCTGATCTGATCGAGTAGCTTCCATATATCACCCATCTATCGCCCAGTGTATTGAGCCCAGGGCCCAGCCTCTGTATCGGAGTGTCACAGGTCGCACCCTCCTCCAGCACATCGTGATCCTGGCTATCAATCCCTCCTCTTGGTCAAACACATTTTGCAATAGTCCTCTGTTCAAGGATGTCCACAGGCAAAGGCCCTCTTTCCCTTATAGTTGTCTGTGTTTGTATGTGTTGTTGTAGCCAATAGGCTGCTCTGTCTCATGGCCCAGGCCGTTCCAACAATTGTGAACGTTGTATCAATACAACCCCAGACCTTCTCTCAGCTGGACATCACGTTATCATCGCTCCTTTTAATTCTCCTTTTAATTCACCCAATCACTCTATCCTGCGCACACCACTTCTTACTTCAGTGCCACCCAAAGCCCATCTTCAGCGCCTGCACCCACAGGGGGTCAGACTCTTGTTGCTCCTCCAGGCCAGGCCCCTGCAACAGTGCTACTCTTTTCCATGGTACCCAATGGTGGCCTCTGCCTCCTCTCTAGGCTCACCAGCTAGCTTACGTGTCTGCTCAGACTCTTGCTATAACCAAATCGGACTGGCCCCGGGCACTGCCGAGGTCTCGAACAGTTAGCGCTATGCTGCGCTGACCACTGTGTGCGGCTTCTTCCACTGCTTGTTCCTGCATTAGGCGGCCCTGCGTGCGCCGCCTCTTCTATTGGTTTGAGTGGGTCCAGGACGCTCCTAAGGCCGCCGTCCACTACCCAGGTCGCAGTTCCACCCGTTCTTCCTCTTATCAGGCAGTGCTGTATGCGGCGACTACTTCCTCTTCTCGCTCCTTAGTGAAGGAACGCGACATGGGGCCCACCGGCGGCTGCTGCAGTCTTTCCTGGCACTCCAGCCAGCACACTCCTCTGAACATGTCACCTCCTCCAACTGTCCGGGCAGGCCCAGACCGGAGCCGCTCTTAAGGTTGCGGTCGATTCTGGAGTCGCAGCCCGCTCGTTTCTACTCTCACCGGGCAGCACTGGTCCTAGCTCTCTCTAGTCTTCACTCCTGCAGTAGGCGGACCCTGCTTGCGCCGCCTCCACTGTAAGCCGGAGCGGGCTCGGGCCACTCCAAGGGCAGAAGTCAATTCCCGGGGTTGCAGCACCACTTGTCCATCCTCTTACCAGGTGGCACTGCTTGTGGCGCCTTCGTCAACTCTGTGTTTCTTTTTTAAGTGGCGCGACGTTTGCCCCCCTCTGCTGCCGATCCCTACTCGCACAGCAACCGTATCCGCTTCACAGACGAGTCAGCAGGCTCCACCCAGACTGCTCAGTTCCAGTCGGGTCCAACTCCTGGCTCCTGGTGCTCGGGCAATATTAGCCATGTTGCAGTCTTCACTCCAACAAATGCCTGGGGGCTCGCCCAGCAATCCACCATGGCACCTCACTATGGATGCTGCAATAAAGCAGAGGAATTTAACGGCTAAAGGGGATAAATGGCGGCACGAACTCAAATCGCATCCACCATGTTGCCCCTGCGGGCCGTCGCCCCCCGTCAACGGCCTCTCATGATGAGGTTTTGTGTGTATTGGTTATAATTTATTCACACAAATAAATCTTGGTTCAGTGCAAGACTGAAGGCTCTGGTTATGCTAGTCTTTCTTTACTAAAAACTCACAGCAGCAAAAAATAACACAACAACTCCCATGAATACTTGTAATCAATCACATGACCCTTCTAACCAATCATAGTATCCAAAACAGTACAAAAAGGCATGACATCCATGCCTCAAGGCAGCCTGAGATAACTGCTCCTTAACTTTTCTTCTCATATGACTATATTTCCTGTGCAGACTGTGGTACTTAGAACAGTATTACCCTGGGGACTCATAGTGGTTCCTTACTGGAGTCATGGAGTACGGAGTTGTCGACAATCTCATTTGTGCTTTGTGTTGACTGGCACAACTGAGTTGGTGTGTGTGTGTGGAGGTATTGCGGCAGTAGCCCCTTCCTTTTTACACTACCGCTCCCGCTGTGATCTTTGTTAAGCGGGTACTGCAAACAGTGCCACTTGGGGCACCCTGTTCCTCACGTGCCCTGCCCACTCCCTGTGCCTCAGGAACAGACAGGGACGGATTGGCAATACAGGCAGTCAGGTATTGGCCGAAGGGCTGGTGCCTCAGTGCCCTCTGTGGGTTATTTGTTTCCCAATCACAGCCAACACTGGACCGGGAGATTAAAGCAGCCTCACTGGGGGCCCGTGTGACATGGTCCTTGGGCGATGATCAGCGGTGGCCTCTCCTTGATCCCCTGCCCTGCCAAACAATTCCTGATGGTGGGCTGGGGATCAGATGACTGGGGTAATCGGCCCCCCTGGCCACCAGGTGTTATTCAGGCCATTCAGTCATTCTCACCTCGGCCCCCTGGGGCCAATGCAGCCCAGAAATTGTATTTTCATCTGACACCTCACCCACATTCCTTCTCACTCAGGGTATAATGGGCAGGGGAGGGTGGGTTTATGCTGGGCCTCGCTGAGGGGAACTGGGGATGTTGTGGACTTGGGTCATCTTCACCTCAGTCCCCAGCAGTTGTGTCTAATACTTAATCCCCTCCTATGCCCTGAGGCAGTGAAGGGTTAGGGTGGCTGTGTAATTTAGTAATAAAAGGGGCTTTGCTGTTGTTCGGTTGCTCCAGTAATGTTGGGCTGGGGAGTAATTTAGTAATAGAAGGGGCCTGGCAATTGTTCTATTGCTCATGCTGTATGCTATTGTCACCGTGTACCCAGTGTCCTTCTCAAGAACAATATCTACCCACTTTCATGCATGTGCATAGGCATATGTGATCTAAAGGTCAGAGTTGCAGAGATTGGGGATCAGGTGTGAGTCCTGGCGTCTGCTCTCAACATCCTGTGATTCTGGGCATATCACTTTGTGAGAGGCTGGCCTGGTATATGATGTCCACTAATGTAAGGGGGCACCTTGCACCAGTCCAGACAACTCTTATAGTGATTTAAATGGTCTTAGACAACCTTAGAAACTCTCTAAGTAGTAGCTGTGGGGAGAAGCCTTCAGGCTTAGTCCAGAAGTGTAAAGCAGCTTATTTTACCAGACCGCAATCTTATAGTATAGATTAAGTGAAAAAGAACCATACAAAGTATTTATTAAAAAAGCTGTATTTATTATATAATACTCTCTAACACATGGAAATATCTCCTAACTGGATATACGCACAATGCACACAATACTTTAGCAAAGAAACACAGTAAATAACACAAAATACACAGTGGACCCAAGGGGGGGGGGGGGGGATCAAACTATACACTAAGAAAGTGGTATAAGAACCACGACTCAGGTCAAGACCAGGTCGAGAGGACGTAGAAGTGCTGGGGACCCAAGGAACCATCCAAGGTGAGTAGATAGTGACCCCACGGAGAGCGTGTGCAGTGTGGGAACACGGTTGCACGCTCCATACAACTATAAGTGTATGTCTTGTTTGTATTTTTAAAGATTAGGACCCTTTCCAGTGGACCCTGAAGAAACCATGTGGAAGACAGAAGGTTGGAGAGCCACCCCACCCGTGGATATCCTAGTACCCACGTTACCTATATCAGGGAAGCCGGGTGCATGCGTGCGAAGTGGTGTCAGAAATCGCCATCGAGCCCAATGGAGGATTTCAGGAAAGTGCCGCTGCTCGAAGAGTAAAAAGTGTCCGGTGGAATCCAAAGCTGGATTCAAGATGAGAGGTACCTGCAAGCAGAGTCTATGTCACTCAGGAGTGACCAGGAGACTTGGAAGACGAATGCTCTCCGATGTAGGGTGTTGCAGGATGGATGATGATACCCTTAACTCTGCACCTGTGAGGACCAGGCGACGGTGAGGAAGACCAGGATCCGTGCACAAGCTGTCCCACGAAGGATGTTGAGTGCTGAGGTGTCAGAGTCTGGCGAGAGCACCAACAAGCCTTGGCAAATGCACCCAATGCAGGAATCAAAGCAGGAGCAACGCAGGGACCAGCAAGGTCCAGGGGACTCACCAAAAGCAGGGGAGTCAGAGCAGGCCCTGAGAAAAGAGGGGGAGCCCAAGAGAAGCAAATGCGACCCTCAAATGGACCCACAGGCCGGAGGCACTGGAGTCGCGAGAGGACATGAAGCAGCTCACCAAAAGATGCAGGCCACGATGCACACGATGTGGTGTGGCTGAAGATTCTGGTCACTGGAGGTGCCCGAGGTTGGGGCTACTTGGAGCCCCTAGATCTTCTTGGAAAGAAGTTAACAAGCCTTTGCAACTGCAAGTTGACGCAGTGCACCGTGGTTCGGTTGTTACAAATCCCACGAGGGATACTGGACTTAACCTTGGTTAGAGGGCAGGGCAGGCAGCTGGAGCGGTGGAAAACCACCACCTGTGTTGCAGAACCTTTCAGAGTCCAGAGGAGCTCAGGATCAGCAGACCGGTTAACATAGTTGCAGTACCTGCAAATGCAGGGGAGTGACTCCTTCACTCCAAGGGAGATTTCTTCAAGTGTATTTGATGCTTCACAGGCCTTGAAAGGTTCCTGTATGAGGCACAGATGATGCAGTAGACTGGAAGGGAGACGAAGTCAGGCCCAAACGAAGTCCAGAGTGCCCAGACGGTAGAAGAGCAGCGGTGTCTGATCTGAATCTTATCCCACAGCGAATCTAGGGACCTACACCCAGGTAAGCCCTTAAGTACCCAAGGGAAAAGGTTAGGAAGATTCAAGAGTCTGGACAGGTGAGGTTTGTCCAGTTACGCGCCAGAGCGGGAGCCAACGGTTCCCAGGAATGGTTTGAGCTGAACTATGTACAGGGACACCAAATGTGCCCCTCAAGCAGACTCAGTGGTGCTGGCAAGCGCACCCACCACACCCCAATACCCTAAATACTGTCTGGAAGGTGGGCACACCTCGCTGTGACAGGATGCCTATTGTTCTGCCTTCCCCTGCTCGAGCTTGGTTAAGCAGCAGGAGGGCAGAATTGTGTCTCTGGTCGGCAGCAACCATTTTGTGCTGTCCGGGTCAAGAAGGCTGGTACCAGGAGCACTGAGAGCCTAACGGAGGGCTCTTCCAGTGCTTAGAATCATACCTCCCACACTGTTTACGGTATGAGGGTATGATTCCAACATGTTTGATACCAAACATGATAGGATTTGTTGCAGCCAGTTTTGAGATGGTCATCGCGTAACTACACGGTGCCCCTCTAAATAGTATATGGCTGCTTCACTGACAACCCGGGAGAATGGACTCTGTAGGCTGCAGGGATGTCCTGCTCATGCAGGGGCACCCTCTAACTTAGAACCAAGCACCCTGCCTCCAGGATTGTAAAGGCCTGCTAGAGTGGTAACTTATGGGTTTTAAGTGCAGTTACTCTAGATATAGGAAACCTATATCTTTAGTAAGTGGTGCAAGCACCAACTTACACAGGCTGCAATGGCAGGCCTGTAGTTCCATTTTGAATGGTCTCTCATGGGTGGCATAATACATGCTTCAGCCCATGGGGAGACCACTGTGGTACCTATGAACTGGGTACCTGGGTGCCATATACTAGAGACTTATAAGTGTACCCCAGTATCCAATCTGGGGGGTACCTAAGTACTGAACATAACAATTTAGGGAGAAAGCAGATAGACTGTGGTCCTGATTAGCAGCAACCCAGTCAGACTAGTCAAATACAGCTTGGCACCAGACAAAAAGTGGCGGTAACAATAGAAGCTAATCAGACTGGGGTCCTGATTAGCAGGGTCCCAGTAAGATTAGTAAAATACAGCTTATCACCAGGCAAAAAGTGGTGGTAACCATAGAAGCAGATCCTACTTTCCTACACACGTCATCTCTTAGTCCCTAAATGAAATAAATCTTATCTTGTGTACTGTAATTGGTGCTCATGAATAGCACTCATAATTGGTGCTCATGAATAGCGCTCAATTAGCCGCTCACACCATAAAAAAGTTGTGAAAATGAAAAACAATAAAAAACAAGCATTGGCAATGCCACTAGGTCTCGCATTTGCCAGAGTTGGAGTTGTTGATGTTGTAAATGACAATGGGCCATATGTAGGTGGCAAAATACCGGTCGGTAACAGACTATTTCGGCCGTCACCGACCGGTATTTGTAATTCCAGATGTAGGGGGCCTGAAAATGACTGATTCTGTATATTTACCGAATCGGTAATTTTACCGAATCGGTAAATTACCGAATCGGTAAATGTACAGAATTGGAAATTTGGGATGTAGGTGGCACAGGAAACAGTGCCACAGGCCCTTAGAAATTCGTTATTTACCATGAAATACAATGGCATGGTAAATAACGAATTTCTGTGTACATGTACATCTGTGCATGTACACTTGTGTCATGTGGCACACATACATGCCCTAAGGGCATGTATGTGTGTCACATTGCACACAAGCAAGAATCATGGGTGCAACAGGGTGTCAAAGTGACACCCTGTCCCCCTTGACAAATCGGTAAAATTACCGAATCGGTATTTACCGATTCGGTAATTGCCATTGATTCCTATGGGCCTCAAGGCCCATAGGAATCAATGGCAATTACCGAATCGGTAAATACTGATTCGGTAATTACCGAATATTACCGATTCGGTAATATTTAAAGAATAATTACCTACATGGCATTTACCGAATTGTAAATACCGAATCGGTAAAATTCTGTATTTACGATTCGGTAAATGCCATTTACCTACATATGGCCCAATGTGTTTTACCCATGTGTTATGGAATGGAGTAGAGGTATGTGGTGTGGAGAGGAATTATGTTGCTTGGATTGGAATGGTTAGTTATGGAATTGTGTGATGCAGAATTATGTGGCATTGTGTACAGTGGAATTATGTGGATAGTAGTTATGTGGTTTTGAGTGTACTGGAATTATGTAGAGTTGGATTGTGTGTCATGGAGTGCAATTATGTGGAATGGTATTTTGAGTTGTGTAGTGGAATGTTGTGCAGTTTAAATTATGTGGTGTGTTGTTGAATTTTTGTGGCATGATGTGATATTGTGTGGTGCGGATTGGATGTATGCGATGTATTGTGTAAATGTGTTGTTGAGTTAAATTATGTGGTGTGCTGCTGAATTTTTTTAAATGATACTGTGTGGAGTGGAATTGTGTTTCGCTGAAAGAAATTATGCTGATTAGAATTATGTGGTATGATGTGGAGTATATATATGTGTATTCTTGCGATGTACCATCAAATTAACTCAAAAGCCACATTGCCTTTCAGAGACAAGTAAATCAGTTGTAAAAATTAGAAAATGTAAATAAGACTGAGGGCTGCCTTTCATCCTACAGAAATCCATGCATAATTAACATATTGTAAATTGTATTTATATAGCTTTTACTACCCCTGACGAGGAGTTGAAGCGATTTGTTTTGAGTAGCAAGCTACCCCGGAACCCAAGATAAGAGGTTAATAGTAGATTAATAATTAGTTGCACATCTTTGCTGTTGTACTGTACAACGCTGGTGTCTTCTCGTCCAGACCTGTACCAGCGACATCAAAGATATGCACACCATGACCACAGACATTGCCGTACCATACTGCAAAATCTCTTTCTGGGAGCTACAATACACTCCAAGTATTGTGGGTGTGCAGGGACGTCTTACAAGTGCTCACAATAAGGGCACTATTCTGGGCTGCAGTGTTGTCTAAACGGATACCATGAAGGCATATGTACTAGGAAAGCAGTAGTGTTTTGAACTGGTTACAGAACACACAAAAGAGCAGACCAGGTCTAGGGAGGTGTGTACTAGCAGCGGTGACCGTGTGGCACTGTAGTGGATGCGTGAAAACATGCTGTTGAAGACAAAGAGCTGTTGCAACTGAAAGCTAAGACAATTCCCATCACACCACCCATATGGTGGAGTTTACGTCATGTGGGACTTGCTAGTCTTACCTTCCCACGTCCGACCATGTAGTGCCGATGTGGGAATGGATATCAAAAGTATAATCACGATGTGCATCCTAAAGTGATGTGAAAAATGTGCAGTGCCCAAATAATAAACAAATGGATAAAATGAACTACCCTGACCTCAGAAAACATTTCATAAAGAAGTCGGGTGTCAAGATTAAAAACACTTTCAGCTTTCAGTTGCAACAGCTCTTTGTCTTCAACAGCATGTTTTCACGCATCCACTACAGTGCCACACGGTCACCGCTGCTAGTACACACCTCCCTAGACCTGGTCTGCTCTTTTGTGTGTTCTGTAACTTGTTGTAGGGGAGTGAGCAGACAGGTCATTAAACATTCCCCTTGACCCTCCACACACCCGTTTTGTTTCTCAGTGTTTTGAACTGGTGCCATTTCATCCACATGGTAAGGATGAAAATGTTAGTAGACTCAAGGTTCAAACTTAATCAAAGCACATTTAACCCACTGAGCAATCGTACGAAGTGAGAAGGCGGGAGAGGTGAACCGATGGAATAAAAAAAGTAAATAAATAAAACAGTAAATAAAAAGAAATTAAATTCCACGTAGTGAAAAGCACTTTTTTATAAGTTTGAGCAGCTGTTGGCAATTGCTACCACGCGCTGGTTAATAAATGAATAAAAGATCATGGGATTACAGCAGAGGTGGATGAGTGGAGTAGGAAGGAGGAAGCAACAGCTAGTGTGTGGCAAGGGAGATGACAAACTAAAAATAAACAAAAAGCTTCTGAAGACACCCCCTAAAAGAGGCATGAACTATGTAAAGAGAAATACAATAAGAAACCCGTAGAGCAGCTAAAAGCTACCAGCTTACTAAAAACCATAAGCTGTGTGCATGTTTCTCACACTTCTTCATCAATCACATTTCAAAGTGCTCCGTCCCATAACACAATAACCGCACCTCAGTGACCATCATGCATGGCAAGGAAACACTTCCCAACAGGATCAAAAGAAAAACAAGATCCTCCTGATTGAGGTAGATTTCATTTCTTTTGAGTGTTTTTCCTAATTTTCTCCTATGCATAGGTGTGGAGCTGCTCTTTCTCTTACTTTTATTACATGTTCCATTCCCAAAGATTCAAGTCTAACCCTTTCCCCTTGGCTTTATACTAGATTTCTGATTTATGTGAAGATCAGAGTCAAGGACATCGCTGGTTGGGTAGAGTTTATAACTGCATTGTGAAGAGCATTAAGACTGCAAGTAAGTATTCAGTTTTCAGAACTGCAGTACTCCTAGTCTTTACCAATGTTACTGGCTCTATAAGCTTTAAATACTTAATTTACCAAACATTTCTCTACAAATTAGACCTCTGAGAGTAACCAAATGGTGTTTCATGAAAGGACACGCCCCGTGATTGTGGGCCGCTTTTTTTTTACTGTGCCCGGGCCAAATTGTGATACCAATCCGACCCTGGGAACAGATGCGGGGTAAGTCAAGAGGGCCGGAGCACTACTGTTTGATACTTGTTAACTAAGTCTGAGAAGTCGCATCCTCCATTTTGAATCCCACCCAGTGTGCTCCTCAAATCCCTGGCGGTGCTGCAAGCTTAATTGCTTTGGTGAAAGCCTGTTTTTTCCCCCCATTCTCAAATGATTTCCTTTTTATTTAACTAGAATAATTAATCCCATACACAAGTCGGGGAATAGTTAGACAGTCATTGCTCATTAACTGATAGAACATAGCTGATACATAGTTCAGTGTGACGGCTGAAGACCACGGATATCTGAGGCAGGAAGGGGTGGCAGAGACATATAACTTGGATCCTGAATTGGCCTCTATGATTGATTCTGCTATTTCAAAATCGTCTGAGATCGCAATATCAATGGCGTTGCAAAAGGGGCAAAATTCATCGGCCAAGACCCCCAAGAGATCTACAGGAAATTTGTCACTGATGCATCACTTTGATGCAGGTGGGGCCCTCATTGGGATACTGGGCATTAAAAACCCCAATGATGAGGCTGAAAACTGTGCCAACTCATTCTGAACTCAAAGATGGAACTCATTCAGGACGTTGCAGATCGTAGTGGACTTTTGCAACCGGATATTAGCCCGAATCCCAACCAGTGGTCTGATCAAGATGAAGAAAAACATGTTTTTCCTTATTTAGATAATTCAGATAGAGAATCTAAAATATCGATGAAAATGGCACCCATCTGATGGGACCAAGAAAAAGCTAAAGTAGGAAACCTCCAAAGAAGCGAATCACTATGATCTGTGCAAAGACCTATTCAATACCGACAACATCAAGCTTTCCCGTTCATCAGAGTGGGCGCCTTGGGAAAAGGTGGCATGCCATATTAAACTAAGGTTATGTCAGATACTAGACAAGGAGGTAAGAAACATGCTATAGGCGGAATGTCCGTGGCCCTCCTTTGAGGATAAGGTCACAGCTACTCCAGAGCTGGACACCATGAAGGTGACCTTATTAGGCAAACTTATTAAGGAACATAAGGGAGCACTGATCGAACTAGGTGATCCTGTCAAGACAAACTGTTAGACCTCACAGATCCTTTGACCAAAATTATGGATAGCGGAGGATGGCAAACGACTGGCACTGCAATTGACCCAGAGATCCTCTTGGGGTGGGCCCAGGCAGACACGTTTTAAGGCATGGACAAAGTGGGCTGTGGCCCCGGGCCCTAGCCTTTCAGGGGGCCCCCAGTTAGAGTCAACTCTGTTCTGCAGAGACTTGCCCTGATGGTCTTGAATAATTCTTAAACAGATTGTTTTGAAAACCGTTTTCCTTTAGTTTATGTTGTCTTTTACATGCCTTTTACAGAAAAATGCTGTGTTTATGTTGCATGTAGCATCCATAATTTTGTTAACTTTTAGATCAAAACAGGTCCTTAGATATAGATGTCACAGAGATTATTGCAGTAATTTTAGTTGGCTGCTGCTGTGTTACAGCATTGAAAACAAACGTCACTATCCTTAAATATTAGTTGTAAACCTCTTTTAGAATGTGGATGAGTGTGCCTGTGCACTGTCGGTGACCTGGAAAAAGAGGGCATGAAAGAGCTGAAATTGGATCAAAAATTCAAAGCTGTCCTGAACAGGGGCCCCCAAAATACGTTTAGCCCTGGGCCCCCAAAATACTTAAGATGTCCCTGGGCTTAGGGAGCCATTTGCATTCTGGACAATGTGAATTGTGCCCTTTCTACAGAACATAGGCGCTTGCTCCTTTTGCAATTGGATACGAAGTTAGGGTAACTCCACTGAGGCTGGACAAGAGGCAAAAGGGAATCTCTTCATTGTGGAGGACTTGGCTAAACGTAAAGGAACATTTTCAATTTGTCACTCTGCCTTTTCGGCTTTAAGGTAACACTAAGTTTTCACATTTTGAATTGTTATAGTTTATGATGAAAGGGCAATAAAAATGTTATTCGAGATTACAAAAAGCAGCTATTTTCCCCTATTCGAACCTTCCTTTGAGTTCCCATTAGTTCACCTGCTGCAGGGCAGACAATCTTGACTGTGACATAAGCACGTTTTGACCCTGACGCGCACATGGCTGCCGTAACGTCATTTCTTGCGCCGAGCGGACACCGCATAAATCCGAGGCGTCTACGACACCAACCCACACAGTGATGTAGCTACGCGCTCTCTGTCAACAGCCGTGTCGCGCATCTCTTCCTGTCTGGTGCACCGTGACATCACTTCCTGCCTTGGCGTCGTCACTTCCAGCCCCGCAGGGTGACGGGAAGGCCTGACACTGGATCTTTAGTGGTCCGGGAGCCGGTTGTTGTGTTATGGTCGTCTGACCGCCTTCGGGCTTTTCTTTCGGTTTCAGGGCAAAGCGGAGGCTGCAGGACACGCAGCCGAGGCCTCGGACCGAGAGGCCGGGGAAACCTAAGAAGCAGACACCGCGGAGCGAGAAAGAGAAGGAGGAGCTGTGCAGGGAGGGAGAGAGAGCCATCTGAGGATAACTGGTAAGGAGGCAATGACATCCGCCATATAACCACCCAAACCCCAGAAATCCCCGCCCTCCCTAATTTTCTCCCCAGCCTTCTTTGCCCGTTCACGTCCACCGCCTCCTGCGACATTCTCTCTCCTTTCCCTTCTCCATTCAGAAGGTACCCCAAACCTGCACATATCAGCCCTTCTTAATTCCCTTTTTCGAAACGACCACCTCGGGGAATGTCTCTCGCCATGCCCATTTGTGCTGCTGCCTAAGTTAGAGAGATCCTAATTCGGCTCGCTGGCAGTACTGCTCCCTGTGACCCAATAGTGTTTGCTCTTTGTACTACTCTCTACTGCCTGCCCTTTGTGCTGGCCACCATTGCTTATTACTGGTCTTTACTATACATGCTGCCACTCACTGGAGCTTTAACAGAGCACTGGATCCAATGCTTTCTATCGGTGCCTGTCAGTGTCATGTCTACTGTTTGGCCTCACTAGAGCCCGCTGCTTGTTTCACCACAAGTCCCCAACATTGAGAACACCTCATTATTTCTATTGATGCACAAGTTGTCCACTAGTAACAAAACTGCCAAATAGTGCCCGCCCCTTACTTTGCCCAGTGGGGCCTGCATTGTGCTTCTCCACCTGCTCTTATAATGCTCTAAAAAAACACTAGCCCCTGATGTTGAGCTCTTCTTCTCACAAGAGCCCACAGTTGATGGCTACTCATGGACATCTCACCCGTGCTACCATTAATGTCTATTTTATTCATAGGACACATGGTGCCCGCTTATTGAGTCTCCCTGTGGTGCCCAAAGGCGAGTATGCTTCACCTGACACACAGGTGTTTGCTTCTTTGTTGGCTCAAGGGCGGCAGCTCTTTACTTGCCCATGTGGCATCTGTATTTTCTGCTGCCAAGCTTTTTAATTCCTCAATGTGCCCTACTCATTTAGTTAAATGCCCTGCACACTCGTCATGTTGGTAACTGCTGAGAGCTTTTTGATTGACCCATTGGTGCCCGTTCCTCATTTGGCCTGTTGGTGCCATGTGCCTTGTTGCACACTTTTCATTGATGGCCATTTGTCGTGCTGCTCACCGTTACTCATGCACAGCCCTCTAGTTCTAGCTCTTTGATCTTCCTGCTGCTAGGTTTGGCGCCAACGTTTTAGGTTTGGTACCTATTTAATGGTTCCTCTGAGTAGTTTGTGTGCCCCAGGGTCTTTTATTGCCTTTATACAGAGATCTATGATAATGAGGATTTGTCTTCCTCCGGTTTAATAGGAAGCACCTATTTATTTCTGTAGGTTGATTAAGCTTGGTCTTTTAAAAGGATAGTCCCCTATAGTGTTTCCTTTCTTTGATTTCCATTCATTAAAATGACAGTGCAACCAATGAATATTGCTGTTAATTTTGGACCCGCAGTAACTGGTCATTTAAATTGATAAGGGCTTGCCATTGGTGTTGGAGATGTTACCTTCATGGTTGAGGCTCCCGGACTTCTAAACTGTGGGCCTCATTTACAAAAAATTGGCACAGGGCAGCGCCACAAATCTTTTGTATGCGCTGTCCTACGCCAATCTGAAAGGGCAGGAATGGACCGTATTTACGAGATACAGTGCTTTCTTGTCCTTTCAGCTAGCACAGGTGCACAACTTGGTGCCTAGTGCCCACACAGGCACCCGTCCACAACAGTAGATAGGTGTCTGCATTGTGGCAGGATTTTGTTTTTGCGGAGGAAGGGGTGCTATCCTGCTCAAAAACAATCCTGAGCGATATTTTCCTCATTCTGTGTGTGCTGGAAAGAGGAAAAAACGAGGAGAAATGAAAACATTTATGTGTGCGCCTGATCTGGGGAGGTACAAGGTTTTGGCACCGCCGAAAGGTTTATGTGATTTTTATTAATCTGGGCCAGCATTGAAGTCCATGGGTATTGCTTGTGAACACGCAACGCTCATTGATGAACGCCTCCTTGACTCCGAGTAAGACAACGCAGGCAGTCCTTTGCGCTGCCTTGCTTCATATCTATGAGGTCATTCAAAGCCATGCAGGATGGCTCTGCGTCGCCTCATAGATATGATTGAGAAGCCTGTGCCACCGAAGCATAAATAAAGATTACACTTTGGTAGCGCAGGCCTCTTGTAAATAAGCTCCTGGGTCTGAATTTCCATCAGATTTAGCCATAGTTTTCAAGTTTTCCATTGAACATCATAACTCATTCAGTGAGTTCATCAACGTATATAGAGTTGATTTTATCTGACTTTAATTGTGCATTTGCATAAGACCAATTTCCCAAAATATATTACACAAATAACTTCGTCTAGTCTTGTATTAACAATATTTTGGTTTTAGGATTTGATTTATATCAACTAGGACATAAACGTATGCAAAATTCCCGCAAGGAGTCTCTTTCCAAAAATGGGTGCAACTAGGACATAAACGTAAGCAAAATAGGAACCTCTTTCCAAAAATGGGTGCAACAATCCCCCATTTCAGAGAATACATCGGTATTGAGGTTGCATTACTCCTCAAATACTATGGGAACAGGAGAACGTTTTGTATTATTGTAAAAAAGAACAATACTACCTGCTTTGATGAAAGTTGTTAGCAAAAAATAACATTACATGAAGTAGACTTCTAGTGACAACAATGTAGTATGCAAATGCTTTTCCTGGAATGTTGCAGAGGTTGGGAGACCTAGTAATTGATCAGATTTTTGTGCTGTACTAATGGCATATGATAAAGCCTTGCCGGAAAGGTAGCTTGTTTCCAAATGTGACATATCTGGCAATAAACTAATTATTAGACCTCCCATAAGAATAATTGCAGCGGTCAAAAAGAGATAAATAGAGATTGATAACCAGGTGTCCACCACAATGTAAATATGATGTATTCTTCAGTTGAAGCTGTGGCTTGGAAGGTGCACCCAGCAATATCAGACGTGCATTATTCTGTTTGTAACCCATAAAAACGGTTATCCCGCCCCCCCCCCCCCCCGAAGCCTTCAGAATACCTATGTTAATCCAAAACTCACGTTGCTGCACAGAGAAATGTTTGTACCCTGCAAGAAGTCTACATTTATATATTCTGGCAAATTTATTGTCATAATTACGGTATCCAAAATGAAATATTTTCTGGAAAAAAATGATAGATGGGACAAACCAAATACAGTCTTTTTACATAAAACGATTTATAGGAAGTGCTTTGTTATTCGACTTGAGACCATATGAATTCCAATCCCCTTTGGACAGTTCAGCTCAATATATTGGTGGGATACCATCTAATACAACATAATTGATTTCACCTTTTATTCTTGCCAAACATTTTAGGCACTGTCTAGATTTTCTATTAAGGCATGAAATGGACCATTTTCTATTAAATTGTGCTCTCAGTTCAGGGCCCTAGTAGACAAACTTACAATAAAAGCTCCCAGTGAGAAAGCATATTGGAGGCTTAATGAAATGCTCATGCGAACCTACCCAGAAAAAGTAAAATCTCCTATTTGGAATTCGAGTTTCAAAGGTTAAAGAACTTGATTATTAAAAAAATGAAAGACCATTTCCGATTGGTTGTGGTTAAACACATTTAAAATTATTTAAAGTAGGAACAACTGTCGTTTTTGGGCCTATGTCAAAACTTGATTCAGAAAAGGGGGTGGTGATGAACAGAGTGTCTGAATTAAGCAGACCACTCTTACCCAGTCCAAAGATCAGGGCTTGATCCATCACCGTTATTTATCTCACTGCACCATCCCAACTCAGAACCTGGCTATATGCAAATCAGTCCGTCCCTGGCCCAGTGCATCATGGGAACAGGGCAGACTAAACTACCAAGCCAATTCTTCACCAGAAAGGAGACAAGCTACTGGGGACCGGTTTCTGGCATTTCAGCCTTCTTCGGCCCGGCTTGCTTGAATCCTGATGGTGCAGTGAGAAAGGGACTCATGTCTGAGTATACCCTTCCACACCTATAGTGGCCAAAAACGATTCAGAAAAGGGGGTGGTGATGAACAGAGTGTCTGAATTAAGCAGACCACTCTTACCCAGTCCAAAGATCAGGGCTTGATCCATCACCGTTATTTATGTCAAAACTTGGACTTAATTTTTGAAGTATAGCAATAATCTGCCCTCAGATTTATTGCCATTTGGAATTGAAACTTTTAATCAAAATGATTTAATATGCTTAGTCTGGATTGTTGGTCAAATAATACTGTTTAAGAAGTTAGTCAGTAATGGTCCACTTTACTACTTTAATTTGGAAGCAGTTGTACTGGCAGGGAAAGTCTAAAAAAGAATTGTTTATTCACCATGTTGAACCCTCAGCTTTGGTAGAGCAGATGTAACGGTATCCAGATTCCAAAGTAGAATGTCAATAAATGGCATCAGAACTTTACTTCTAGAAAGGCAGTTTGTATTGGTGAAGAGTTACTGCACTGTGCATTGGTCAACTTTACAAGAGCTTGTGTAGGATAAATCGTTTTCCTGTTGTTGAAAGTGCTATAATTTTGTGTTCTATTTACTTGAGTTTGTACAATTGCCGAGTTGTACACTTAAACTTGGTGACAACTAAGGGCCTTATTTATATGTTGAAGGAAAGGGAATTCTGTTGCGGCTGCATCAGAGTTCCCACCCTGCCAACATAGTGCTCTGACCGCCCCATATATATGCTGGCAGACCTTCAGTTTCGCAACGCAGAGACTACTCTGTCTCCGTGGTGGCCAAATGTCTCTGATGGCACTGGGGATTAAGAGCCACCTGAGACATGGCTACATGTTATGTTATATGGGAATTTGTAGCGCGCACAACTACTCTTGAGTATCCTGGCGCGATGCGGTATCAAACAGATGGCGAGGAAAAAGGGATTAGTAGGCCTGCTTAAAGGTGAGTTTTGAGGAGCTTCTTAAAGCATCTTAAGTCCTGAGTATGGCGCAGTGCTATAGGGAGGGCATTCTAGAAAATGGCTACTTTAACTGAAAGAGACTGGCCACCCATCCTAGCCCGACAGAAATGAGGGATCGCCATCAGTCGATGGGCAGCAGACCTTAGAGATCGACAAGGAGTGTAGAAGGCCACTCTCTTCCTGATATAGGAGGGGCCAGAGTCATGTAAGGCTCTATGCGCTAGGACAAGAGCCTTAAACTGAACCCTCTGGATCACCGGCAGCCAATGGAGAGTGCACATTTGTGATCTGATACTGGTTCTCTAAGAAATGCCAAGAAGAAGTCTGGCTGCAGCATTCTGGATAAGTTGTATTTTATTTACCAGATATGCCGGGATGCCAAGAAAGAGCGCATTGGCATAATCCAGGCAGGAAAGGAGTGCCCGCGTGACCATATCCTTGGCCGGCTGAGGGAGCAAGGGAAAGAATCTGCCTAAGGACTTGAGAGTCCCGAAGCAGACGCCCGTCAGTCTCTTGCTGTGCTCAGCGAACCTAAGGTCTGCTCCAAACCAAATACCTAGATTCTTGGCCGGGCCACCCTCAGATAGAGGTTTTGGAAATCAGAGGGCCACAAAGCTTCTGTAAAACTAGGGGGAAATTGGCCATATAGTATGATTTCTGATTTCCCCTCGTTACATTTTAATTTTGTCTGAGCGAGCCATGTAAACACGGCGGCTAGGCATCTTTGCGCCGAATCAGTGCATACCTCCGAGTCGCCCCAGGTAAACAAAAGCTGGGTGTCGTCGGCGTAGGCCATAATCTTGGCACCCAGTTCTTCGGCCAGGGAAATCAGTGGGGTCATGTACACCTCTCCAATTTAGATGGGAGGACATGTAGCCATTTTTAGGTTTTGCCTGGCGAAAGCTGCGCTCTGCGCAGCTTTTTCGCGCAGGCGAAAACCTAATGAGAACTGTAGTGTGGGTTTGGGTCGGCCCTCGTCATTCATTGGCTGGCTCCATAAATGGAGCCTAGCCATTGGACGAGGGGCCTGTCCGTCAATGCCGGACCAGATTCGGGGGCGTTCCCGAGATTCTTTGGCTTTTGCCGACGTCATGCGACGTCAGCCAAAAGCCGGGAACGCCCCCGAATCTGTTCTGGCATTGCCGGCACCCGCCTTCCTGCTCCGGTGTCTCCCGCTGTCCGTGTCCTCTCCCGCCCCCTCCCCCCCCGTCCCTCTTGATGAACAGCCGGCATTGCCGGCACCCGCCTTCCTGCTGTAAGGGTGAGCCGAGGTGCATTTAATAAAATTACTGTTTTCGGCGCTACAGTCACCGTTGCATGATGAACAGCCGGCATTGCCGGCACCCGCCTTCCTGCTGTAAGGGTGAGCCGAGGTGCATTTAATAAAATTACTGTTTTCGGCGCTACAGTCACCGTTGCAATGAGCGATCTTTCACTCACGCTGTATTCTGGGCCCACGTCGGCATTTCCTGGTCTCTCGCGCATGTTTGCTGGTCGGCGTCTGCCTCACAACACGTTCCATGTCGATCCGCTCTCCCAGCCTCCCTCTCCCCTCCCACTGCAGATCCCCGCCTCCCGAGCCGCAGCTGATCCCGATCCGCTCTCCCCTCCCACTGCAGATCCCTGCCTCCCTCTCCCCTCCCACAGCAGATCCCCGCCTCCCGAGCCGGTCCCGATGCCGTTGTAACACGGCCTCCGCTCTCCCCCTCCCCTCCTACAGCAGATCCCCGCCTCCCTCTCCAGGTGAGTGTCTACTTTATTTGGGGAAACACCACAGTGAGTGCTGTTTTATTTTTCTTGCGCCGTTCCCGCTGTCCGTTTGCGCCCCCCCCCCCCATCCGTCCGTGTACTGCCAGCGCTATGCTGCAACTTCCCACTTCGTACGTGTTCCACGAGGCGTTTTGTCTTGGAAGTAGCAGCTGCTTTTTTCTTTTCAGATAAAGTGTGCAAGGTGACAGGCACATCAGAGGCTGCACAAGGGATAAGTGAAACATGTACACGAAGGATTTGGAAAATGAACACTGTTTCTGGGCAGAAAAAGAGAAACTTTGTATTACAGCCCTTTGATGTCCGAAAAAGAAGAAATGATTTGACTTTAGACGTTAGGGAGGCTGCCTGAGGTACAGGGCGGCTGAGTGGCAGATGGCATTTCACCGAAATTACCTTTTGTCCTTGCCACGTGCCAGGAGGCACCTCACTTTATTTGTGTGAACACGTGCACACTTGGACTGCTATAGACACGTCGTTTTTCAATCAGATTTTTATTTTATTTTAAAAGGAACATGACCATTTATTTTTTGCTATGTTCCATCCTGGTGGGGTCCTAATGTCATACTTTTCATCCCATCTACGCTAATAGCATGAATATGACGTTTGGGAAATTGCAGAGTGTAGTTTATAGTTTTAGATTAAAATAGCTTCCCCTGTGTCCAGAACATGCGCTGTGCGCTGTTGTACCAAAACTCCGAAAATGGGATATTCTATTAAAAGATCTCCAGTGTATGTTTGTTGTTGCCCTTTTGTTTTGGTTTTCGCTTGATAAATGCGGAGCTACATGTGGCAAAAAACAAACGGATAGCTAAGATGAGGTCGGTTAATAGGCAAGAAGACTGAGGGATGTAAGCGTTCAGCACTGACGTGTGGTGGTATAGTATTCAGCCTGCTATGGAATGATTGCATTGTAGCGCATGAAGGAATATTTTATATCTCAAAAGAACTCTGAAATCATGGCACATTAAAGTACATATTCCGTAGATGCATCGTATATAAAAATCGGTTAGTTCGTTTTTTCCTGTGCATCAGGCGCTCTTAATGTTTTAGCCGGCACTCAAAATGCAAACCAAACATTCTGGCTTTTGTCTTTGTCAACATGTGCGCCGCCCTCTTGCTTGGCACGCGCGGGGATAGTTCGTGACCGCTCGGGGGTCCTCTCCCTGTGAATCCGTCACTGCTGTCAGCGCCCAGGCGTGGGGTGATGCTGTTGCCAGGATACCTTTAAATCCAGGGCTGGTAAATCTGTGCAGCCTTCTCGACAGTGGTATTGATTAGAGGGTTTGAACTGTGACCTTTCTCCTCATTGACTGCACCATGACCACCTCTGCACAAGTCATTCAGCAGGAACTTGAGGCGCAAAAATGAGCATGGTTAAACCTGAATATGGGATAAGTGTCATTATGGGTGCATGGTGTACAATTAAAAATATGGAATATGGTCTCTTTTTTAAAACCGCTCATTTGTGGTATGATAACTGAGGTGAAATAGTCTTGCAAAACAGGGTTCCCTTGATGCTTTGTTGAGATGCTTGATAAACGTACGTTGTCGTCTTAGACACACCGGGGCTCCAGGGTGTGTGTGTATGTGACTGCTCCAGTGTGTGTGTGTGTATGTGACTGCTCCAGTGTGTGTGTGTGTGTGTGTGTGTGTGTGACTGCTCCAGTATGTGTATGTCACTGCTCCAGTGTGTGTGTGACTGCTCCAGGGTGTGTGCGTGTGTGACTGCTCCAGGGTGTGTGTGTGTGTGTGACTGCCCCAGGGTGTGTGTGTATGTGACTGCCCCAGGGTGTGTGTGTATGTGACTGCCTCAGAGTGTGTGTGTATGTGACTGCCCCAGAGTGTGTGTGTGTGTGTGTGACTGCTCCAGTGTGTGTGTGTGTGACTGCTCCAGTGTGTGTGTGTGTGACTGCTCCAGTGTGTGTGTGTGTGTATGTGACTGCTCCAGTGTGTGTGTGTATGTGACTGCTCCAGTGTGTGTGTATGTGACTGCTCCAGTGTGTGTGTGTGTGTGTGTGTGTGTGTGTGTGACTTCTCCAGTATGTGTATGTCACTGCTCCAGTGTGTGTGTGTGAGACTGCTCCAGGGTGTGTGTGTGGTGTGTGTGTATGTGACTGCCCCAGAGTGTGTGTGTGACTGCTCCAGAGTGTGTGTGTGACTGCTCCAGAGTGTGTGTGTGTGTGACTGCTCCAGAGTGTGTGTGTGTGTGTGTGACTGCTCCAGAGTGTGTGTGTGTGTGTGACTGCTCTGGGTGTGTGTGTGTGTGTGTGTGTGGGGGGGGCTCTCTTCTGCCCTCACTCTCCCCTATGCCCCAGCCGTCCCCTCTCGCGTTTCCCCTCTATTTCCTCGTTGGTTCCTCGCTCTGCCTTTCCCTCTCGTTCTTCTCCTCGCACCCTGACCAGCTCAACCTCCTCCATTCGCCGTCCCTCCTGCCCGCTCACCGTTGTCCTCACACACCCCTCTCCACTTAGTATGCCCCCTCCTTTCCTTTCTCCCTCACATCCTCCATTGATACATTGTACTCGCCCTATCTTTCTTTTGCTTTCCTCTTCCAAATCTACCGCTTGTTTTTAAAATGTATATTGCCTGTCCACCTCCTGCCCCTTTCCTGTACCCCCCGAACTATCGCCTTCTCTCCCTTTCGTTTCACCCTTCCAGACTCTTCCCCATTTCTCTCTCTGTCCCCCATTTCTCTCTCTGTCCCCCATTTCTCTCTCTGTCCCCCATTTCTCTCTCTGTCCCCCATTTCTCTCTCTGTCCCCCATTTCTCTCTCTGTCCCCCATTTCTCTCTCTGCCCCCCATTTCTCTCTCTGCCCCCCATTTCTCTCTGTCCCCCATTTCTCTCTGTCCCCCATTTCTCTCTGTCCCCCATTTCTCTCTGTCCCCCATTTCTCTCTCTGTCCCCCATTTCTCTCTCTGTCCCCCATTTCTCTCTCTGTCCCCCATTTCTCTCTCTGTCCCCCATTTCTCTCTCTGTCCCCCATTTCTCTCTCTGTCCCCCATTTCTCTCTCTGTCCCCCATTTCTCTCTCTGTCCCCCATTTCTCTCTCTGTCCCCCATTTCTCTCTCTGTCCCCCATTTCTCTCTCTGTCCCCCATTTCTCTCTCGCTCTCTCTCATCCCCCCTTCTCTCTCGCTCTCTCTCATCCCCCCTTCTCTCTCGCTCTCTCTCATCCCCCCTTCTCTCTCGCTCTCTCTCATCCCCCCTTCTCTCTCGCTCTCTCTCATCCCCCCTTCTCTCTATCTCATGTTCCTGTGACCCATGGCGTTGGCTGCAGGTGGGTTGGCACAACTCCTGTCAGAGAAGTGTCTCAATCCTGCTGTGGATTAGGGGCACGTGCCCCTGCTTGGTCCATGGTGAGGTGCTTTTTACACAGAAAAAGGTGTCTCTGTTAAACCGTAGTTTGAGAGTATTTTTAGTTATTGTGTTTTCTTATCGTACAAAACGAATCATGGTGGAACCGGGAATCTTATGCCAGAGCATCCCGGAAAACCCAAAAAGTGAAAGTGAAAAAAACATTTTGGAGAAAAATCACGTGATGTCACAGAAATCGCTTCATCTCTTAGTGGTGTTTAATGTAGGTGCATTTACAAACCCCAGCCCTCACATAAGGTGTCTGAAATGACTCAGACCTGGCAGATTCTCTTGATGCCCATGAGCAACAGTAAAGAGCATGTTCACAGCTGAAGAGTGACCACTTCACCATTCATCCCTTTGTGCCTGCAGACAGAGCTGAATACTTCACCTTTCACCACTTTGCATCTGCAAACAGAGCTGACCACTTCACCAGCTGAGCATCATTTGCATAAGCGTCATTGACACCCCATACTACCGATTTCTTTTTTTTTATTTCTTTTTTTTTTAATTACATATGGTTTCCACAATTACTTAAAGTACGTATGTTGTGATCGGTAGTCTGTCACCTGCTATACATTCCACCATACAGTTTAAGATTCTTTTTGGTATTTGTATTAATCCTTTTACGTTAAAATAGCTATAGCTTTACTGTATAGTTGCTATAAAAGCTTATAATATGGTATAGTGGGCACTTAAAAAAAAATATCACTCCACTGCTAACAAAGCATGAATAAAAAACATTGCCATTTACAATGCCAGTAGCTCCAACTCCAACAAATGTGAGACCTATTGCAATGTAAACAACAATGCCATTTATTTAGAAGTAAAAAAAAAAAAAGAAATGTCATGAGCAATGCCAATAGCTCTAACTTTTCCAAAGGCGAAACCATTGCATTGTAAATGCTTGTTCTATTGTCTTTCACGACCAGGCAAAACCTGGTGGTGAGGGACAGTAAAATAGTATTAATGCTTCCCTGGTCATGGGAGAAGACTTCCGTGGTGAGGGGAACATTACCTTTTTTTCATTACAAAAGAAAATGCTGTCGTGGGATTTTCTTTGTGTAAACCTAAAAGAATATCTGTGCTACAGGGCTGCATCCTGCTGACTCAGCCCCATAGCACAGTGTAAAATGGATTGACAGGAACCTACATGACAGCAGTTCTTGACAATGGTTTTATAAATGGCCGCCAGCTTGGCGGTCATTTATAAATTAAGTAATTTACTCCTTCTCCATGGCAGAACGGTCGGCTGTCAGTCTATATATAAATCAGGCTCTTAGTCTATCAAATATATTATCTCTCAAAAAAGAATGCAATGCAGAATAGGTGTCAAACAGGGTTGCGTACCATTAAACATAAAGTCAAACCGAAGCACACATCAAACAGTCCATGAAATACATCACAATTGCTTATGACCGAAATAATTTGTGTTCCTCATGATTTTATTGTTTGTTCCTCTAAAGTTCAGATGGCTCTTGATTGTAAGACTATAAACAGATTAGGCAGCTGACACTTGTTTAGTCCAATACAGATTTTTTTCTAAAAATGTTTCAAAAGTTATAAATAAATAAAAACTTCAAGTGCATTTGCCATATATTTTAACTAGAAGGACAGTCCAGTATAGCTGGAGGGCCGAAAGCATTGTATGATGTTAATAAACCATTTATAGGGAAACTGATAAGTTGGAAGTGCTAATAAGTAGGCATTAGAAAGGGATTCCAGCTAACAAGATAAGGGATACAGTGTTAATATAAGAAGCGTATATACTGTAATTGGTGATAAATCACAGTAACTAAAAAGTATAAAAAGCCTGCACACCAAGTTGTGCAGAAATAATTGGGTGCAATCGTAGTTAATTGAAAAAAGTGTAACATTTACTCAAAGTGCAAAAGTTAATGAAAAGATGATAGCAAGACTGTGAACCCAAAGAATAAAGTGTAAAATTTGGACACAATTGTTTTAAAATGAGTACTTCAGATCTGTGCATATTTTTCAGAAAAGCACAATAACCAGGATGCAGTACAGACCTGGTAAATACCTAAAATTATGTTGTCTCAAGGAGTCTGTCGTATTTAAACACTATCGGAAGGGCTCCCTTTCCGGCCGCATCTGAATGTGCTGGCCGTATTCCTTTCCGACCGAGCCATTCTGATGGGCTCGGTCGGAATGGAATCCGACTTGGATTTCCGGATGGCTTACAACTGGCTCGGAGAGCCCGTCTGCCATCCGGAAATCCTTCAGTACTCCCCCGGTCGCCTCTTTACGACGAGGGAGTACGATGGCACTTTTTCACTGCTTTTTCGTGCCGGCGTTTCCGGCACGAGAATGCAGTCGGAAACTGGCTCTGGGGGCCCCCAGCAGGGCCCCCATGGGTGCAAGGCCGCCAAATGGTTGCCTGGGGGCACCTATGGTGCCCCTCTGTTGATAGCAACAAAAGAAGAAGAGATGTCCGGTCAAAGGGATGTGTGTAATATACTGAAAACTAAAGAGAATGTGGGATCGGGCAACAACCACAAGAAGTAACACAAGGCTGAGAAACTCCCATCAGCACACCCTTATGGCGGAGCATCATCATGTGGGATTCAGATAGTGGATCCAAACCTCGCCCAATCCATCAATCGATGGTGCGGAGATGGATATCTGAGGTAGACTCTTGCCACGGTGTTGTTCAAATGGTGCTGATGAAGTGCAGTGCTGTGAAAAGATGTGAGTGAAAGTCTAAAAATGGCTACTAGGGCAAAAAATCAAGTTTAATAAGGATTGTCCTAGTGTCAAGATTAAAATAACGCCCAATAGTCTGAAAATATAACTATGCTATGGCGCTGTGCAGGAAGGTCAACATGTTTCAGCCGAGCGGAAAATACTGTCCGGCTTTCTTCAGGACCAAAGATGAAAAGCTACTGCAAAAGTGAAAGTGAGAAAGGTGTTACTGTGCATATAGTAAAGTTCATTTCATCCTACCAGGAACTTGGATCCCCAATGTAATCTGGTGGAAATGAATTAGTTGTCCTTTCCTAAAAGGGGAAAAAAAGAGACCGTGCACAAGTACATAGTAAGGTTGCATACATGGATCCCCAAAATCATAAAGAAACAGTACAAAAACACACATAAAACTAAGAGGAACGCCCCTTTGCTAAACAAAAGTATGTTATACTTCTGTTTTTTTAAAATCTTTTCGATTTAATTAAATTGTTAATGTCTTACTCACCCAGCATTATGTGGGAGATAACCTCACCTCGCCCGGCAACCGCTCGGGAATATGAGGCACCGCTCTATTATTTAAAAATGAAATAAAGGCACAGTCAATACCTTATTTGTTGTGTCCAGCCTAGTTGCTATATCATCTTTACTATAAATGAAACCTGGTTGTTAAATGAAGACACCCCCTCTGTGATCATGGTGGCTGAATGTCTACAAAGAGGTCGCGGATGGCGCAGAATGATCTGCACCATAGATGATGAAAAATTTAATTTGGCAAAAGACCCCTAAGTTGCTATCTAGAACCTTGTTCACAGTAAGAGTATAGGATAGCAAGGAGTTAAGCTCAAAAGGATTGAAGTCCCCAACTCCTCTATGATCATAAACTAAGAAGAGATCTACTCCAAAAGTTGGTGAAAGACTGAGTTCTCTTCGCATGAGCAACTGCCATTGAAAATTCCCCGGACCTACCTATCCGTCGGTACCCCTCTCTGGCGTCCGAGAGGGAGTGGAGGTGACGTAGGGCACGTAGTCACGCTATTTATACTGTGTTGGATTGAATAATAGCCCCAATTTAGTTCTTAATTAGTGACCAATGATCGCAAAATGATTCTTGTTGCGACCGCGTAACGATGGAACCGCTAGTCTTGCCGCGCATGCGCAATAACCCTTACCGCATGCGCGTCAGAGTGAGGAGCGCACTTGATGGGCCACTGGTCATACGCGCATGCGCGCTATCATCGTATAGTGTTAATAGGCGGCGCGTGTATGCTCAGAAGGCGCTGGTTTCAGCATTCAGTTCTTCGAAACTACAAAACCACAACAAACACGATATGTGTATTTCTATGCCGTTGCGGAACCAATGTACGACATAAGGCACAAGCGCTGGCACAAATCATAGGCCAGGGAAAATTTATGTTTTATGTATAGTGGCTCGCTAGTGATTCCTAGAATTGGTTGCTGCCACGCAGCGAAATAAATGGTGAAACAACTTGGTGTTTAATTTAGTGCTGGCAAATCAATTCATTCAAAGTTATTCACTAATACTTCTCACGGTTGTGATGATGGTCTGGATGTATGTCCATGCACCAGAAGACCATTAAAAGAGACCACTAACTAAACCCACTCATCTGATTGTAGCTCAAAAGAAGGTTATTATGTGAGCATTAATTGTATGCTAGTGTGATACTGTAAAAGTCTATATGTGAAGGCCTATAGAGTACAGGTAGATGCAATTATACTTAAGGGAGAGTTCTCTACACATAGCCCTCAAGCATATGACCTCTGATGAAAGTGAGTGAAACATTGAGGACAACCTATGGATGAATGTAGCTATAATGGTATCCATGGAATGTCGTCGTTCAAGCCTTTACTGTCGCTCCACAATTTGAAAATCCATTTCTGCTCCTTCAAAAATAGGAATCTGGAATCATCACTTATATGTGGTGGAATGAAAGGGTGTTCAAGGATCACCCACCTCATGTATTCATCTGTATGTTTGAAGGACAAGAAGTGATTGGTCAAGCGCGTGGATTGTTTGTGGCATCGGATAGTACTTTTGTGTTCACTAATCCTGAGTTTGATTTTGCGAGTTGTGTGACCAAAGTATCTAAGTGGGTAAGGGCATTTTATCATATAAATAACTCTCTGAGTTGCAATTTGTATGTTTTTTGAGAAGCCAAGGTTTTCCCGTTCCCAAGTCCACTCTGTCTGTTTTGTAGCTCTGTGAAGCAACACTACAAGAACCATAAGGGTAGTGACCCTGGACTGGTGGAAGATTCCAAAGTGTGGTGGTGCTGTCCATTGTGTGTACTCTCGGTCTCCTATGGACCAGGCTGTCACATAAACTGGGTGCTCTCTTGAAGGAGAACAAAGGAAGTTGTACGTTAGTTTCTGCTACATTTAGAATGCCCCAGACGTTGAGGGATATCAAATCAGCTGCAGATCCTCAAATATCTTAGTCATTACAGTCATATGGTTGTCTCAAGGAATGCACCCCCATACCTAGCCCACTGGCAAGCCGTACCATCCTGAAAAATTCTGGGCAACATTGGATTGCAAAACACACAAGATGATGGACAGAATGTTGCACAATGGCAAAACATTCACCCTAAGTCACAGATCTGGGTTTAATCCATTGTTATTTTGCTCAACAAGCAATGCCAGTTCAGACATAGCCATATGCAAATCAGTCTTGACCCTGTGCCTCATGGGAACAGTCCAGCCTGAACTGCCAAGCCATGTCTTTCCTGGACCGGAATCAAGCATCCTAGGACCGGTTTCTGGCTATCAGCCGTCTTCAGCCAGGATAGCTTGGCTCCAGTGGCCTAGTGAGCATTGGATTGCCCCAAAGAGGGAGTCTGCTATGTACGACAGATGGAGAAAATCTAATTTTAATGCCCTGCCATATCTGTACACAGTCTCTAATAGTCTTAAACCGTACACGTTTAAAATAATTGGGGTCATTAATTCGATATAAAAAAATCTTAGCCTTTGTTGATATTTTCTATAGTTTCCTTAGGCTTCTCCGTAAAAATAGCTATATCATCGGCATATGCCGTAAGTTTGAGGAGGCGCTGGTCGATATTCAACGGGCAAATCAGATTGTTAGCCAACAGTACTCAAATGAATGGCTCTATATAAAGTGCAAATAAAAGAGGGCAGATGGGGACAACCCTGCTGCGTACTGCACCGAATAGAAAAGGGGGTAGTTTGAACATTTTGAATACTGTAGCCTAGCCATCAGATTATAATACATAGCCTCAACCAGTTTCCGGAAGTTTTCCTTAACCCCAAATGCAGTGAGTGTTGCCCAGAGATACTCCCAGGCCATTCTATCGAATGCCTTTTCTGCATCCAATTAGACCATACCTAGTTCAGTTTTGAACTCTCCTCCCTCTCCCCCCCCCCCCCCCCCCCCCGCTGCATCAAAAGCTGCTATTGCCGTGTTAACATGAGCAGTAGTATCTCTCCCATGAATAAACCTGTGCTGCTGGGGAGATTTGCATCTGCATTGATTAAAGAAATTGGGCGGTACAAAGCCCGTTCCTCTGGACCCTTATCTTTAAAAAAAAGAAAAAAAAAAAAAAAAAAAAGATTATTCGCCATATTCCATGAATCTGGAACTCGTCCTGTGATCCCTACTTGAGAAATTACACCTGCAGCACCGGGGCAAGGAGGCTTTTGCAACACTTATAGAGCTCTGCCGGGAGGGAGTCATCCTCTGTGGCCTTCCCTGATGTTAGCCCCCCTATCGCCTCCAAAACTACCTCCACTGCAATCTCCTGCTCTAATAGCAGAGAATCTTCTTTTGTCAGTCAGCAAATTGCTCCCTTGTAAGTAGCACTGCATATCAGTTAAGTCTTGTGCTGGATCTAGGGAATACAATTGCTGATAGAAAATAGAAAACTGACATTACTTGTGCCATAATTTGCTGTGTCGTGGGCACCGCAGTTAACTCCAGGGTTATTTCTTGGCCTGAGTGGTTATGCCCTGTACCCTTGTTTGCACTCCTGGCTTTGTTTCAAGACTCCCCTCCTGGTTCTTCCCCCTCTTATCATTTTGTATTTTCTTTCTGTTCCCCAGGTGGCATCTCTCTACCTCCTATTTAAACAAGCATTTACAATGCAACAGTCTCGCCTTTGCAAAAGTTAGAGCTATTGGCATTGTAAATGACAGACTTTTTATTTAAGTGTTGGTTTTGAAAACAGATAAATAAATGGCATTGTCATTTACAATGCCAATAGCTTAATCTCTCGCAAATGCGAGACCTATTGCATTTGCAATGCAATAGGTCACGTAATTACGCGAGTTTGACTTTGACATTGCAAATAACACCTTTTATTTGTTTCAAATCATAAATAACATGTCTCTCACACTGCTGACTCTCTCACACTGCTGACTCTCTCACACTGCTGACTCTCTCACACTGCTGTCTCTCCCTAGAACACACATATGCTGTCTCTCGCACTGTCTCTCCCTAGAATACACATATGCTGTTTCTCACACTGTTGTCTCTCTCACACACACTGCTGTGTCTCACACACTGCTGTCTTTCTTACACACAATGCTGTCTCTCACACACACTGCTGTCTCTCACACTGCAGGTGTGGGTTGTGGGATGTGGGTTTCCAGCTCATATCTGGAGGGCGGGCGCTGCTGCGTTACATGGGTATTTCTTTTTTACATACTACCCAGGGCATTAGTGGTAGCTTCAGAAGCTTTTGTTTTGGGGGGAGGGATGTTGGGGGTCAGATCTCAGCCCAAAGCCCGACCCCTCTTCATGACCTCATACCCCGTAAACGCAATTGGCTTATGATTTTGTCCCTTTATAGACAAATCTCCTATAAGATCCTCCCACTATACCAAAACATTTCATAACATATAGATTAACATAGCAAATCATGGCATAGACTATACCAGATGACCGCATGATATACACTATAACATACAGTGTAGCGCAGAACAACACATAACACAGGGCAGCGGAGCATAGCACACACTAATATATAACAAACATATGATCGCATATAGCATCCAATATCAAAGCAAAACATAGAACATACCAGAGCCCAGCACGATGTGCACCATGGCATACAGCGCAGCGCGTGACCACACATAACATACACATGGCAGAATATAATAAATAAAGCGTATCATCACATAGCAAAGTATAACTCAACACCCTCTTAACTTGGGTGTAGCGCTTTATGAAGAGAATCGCTAGTGGTTAAACTGGAGACTGCCGGACCATAAGTATTGGGTGCAAAACACAGACCCACAACTTAACTGAACTCTGAAGTGTGAGGCAAACCGTCCCATGCGCATGTCACCTCATCTGGGCACCGGGCTGCCTGTGCCTCGACTCCCAATCTGCCACGCGCTATACGTGCCTGAATCTGTGATAGCTCAAAGTGTGTACACAAGAAGACACATTCCTCCATTGACTGTACCTTGGCAGAGCTCAACAACCCCACATGGCCTGTGCAAGCAGCAGGGCGGAGCACCACGCTTTCTTGGGGGCTCTATGCGACATGCCTATGCATAACCGAGCGCGCTCCCACACTGTACCCACTTCACCACTCACTTGGGCTCTATGTACACCGATTGTTGACTGCGCTTAGAGGCTTTGATATCGCTACGTCAAGCACGTGTTATTATCACATGTATTAACATTCATTGCATCATCCTGGCGCATAACCGGCCCCCCAGTTCTGCACTCGCCTCCTCTGGCAGACCATCCTCCTCCCGGCCACAAGTCCAACAGCTGGCCTGGTTCAGCCCATGCACTTCCAAGCTCCTCGCGGTGCGGGGTCTGTGCACAAGGGTCCTCCTCAGACGATGACAGCCCCAGAGCCACCAAGTAGCAATAACAAGGAGTGATGAAGGGCGTTCTTTCCCAAAGCCCTCGTTCCCAGAAACTACCCCAAACACAGCACAAAAAGTACATGTCCAGCTGTTGGACTTCCAGGAAATCTCTACTGTGTCATCGTGAGATTCATAAGATCCGGATGGGGGCCTTTGGAAACCCTCAGATTGCAGAAGCTACCCCACTTTTCTCAGAGAAAAAAAGACCCATGACAGAGAAAAATATACCGTTCTTCACGTGACCTCAATAGTAGCCTTCCAATTTGGATCGACATAGGAGCCAAAGAGCTTGGAGATGAAGGGATTTGTCGAGGGTCACACTATGTCGGTGAAGTTAGATAGACCGGATTAAGCGTCGGCAACTGACAGTTCAAGCAGCAGATGAAATGTCCTCCACGTTTTTGCCCTGATAGCGCTTCAAGGCAGCCTCAGACTGCGCCTCTTGTCTTCTTACTCTCCCTGGAAGAATCGGTGTTTCCAGACAGGACTTATAAGGTACGTCCTGGCTGTGTATGAGAGTTCTGGTGGGGCCCGCTCCCGCCCTCCGTTCCTAGAAGGAGTCGAGCCTGCACTGCTCGCGCCACTCCCTCAGTCCCGGGGGTCGTGCTCACCTCCCCTGCTGGCGCACCGTTGCCCCTGATTTGCGCTGCTCTCACCTTCTGCTTTAAAGGCGCTGCCAGCTGCCGCTCCTGCGCCCTCCTAATTACCCCACTCTGATACAACTACCAGCCCCCCCTTCCCACCACTCCCGCCTCCGTTTCCAGCGAGGACAGAACAGAAGCAACTTCTGGAAAGAAGCTGGAGCAGCAGCAGGTCTCCGCAGGCGCCAAGAGGCAGTCAGCACTTTAAGAGCCCATGCGCCCTGTGCACTTCATTAAATATACTTCTGTCCTTCACGAACAAAAGCACGAGGCAGGGCCTTGCTATTACAACACCTTATAGTCAGTGGATTCAATTGGTGTTTGCATGTGTCTACGCATGAACCAATGGATGGATGGATGCATAACCTTGCACAGCGCAGTCCCACAAGGTAAATTTAATTGCTTCAAGGCGCTTCTGTCTTAGACGAGTAGGATGTGGGGAATTCAAACATGAAGTGATCTTGCTCTCTCCGCCACTGGCCTCTTGGTGCTACAAACGTGCGTGTGAAGGGCTGCTGTCGGGAAAAACATCTATTTCTTTCATTTCGGCACCCGCGCATTACTTTTAAAATTTTATTTAGTAAAGCGCAGGCGCTGCCGGTATTACTAAAATCAAAGAGATAGATGTGTTTTCTATTTCTTTCATTTTGGTATAATCGCGGCACCCACACTTTACTTGTAACGTTTTAAAAGTAATGCGCGGGTGCCGCGATTATACCAAAATGAAAGAAATGGAAAACTCATCTATTTTTTTCATGTTGGAATAATCGCGGAACCCGCGCATTACTTTTTAAACTGTTACAAGTAAAGCGCGGGTGCCGCGATTATACAAAAATTATAGAAATAGATGTGTTTTCTATTTCTTTCATGTTGGTATAATCGCGGCACCCCCGCTTTACTTGTATTATTTTAAAGGTAAAGCTCGGGTGCCGCGATTATACTAACATTAAATAATTTTTTTTTAGCCCTGTCCTTTTCAGACTGGGCTCCCGGACTTCCTGCTGACTTAAAAGGTTTCTTATCTTCTTTATGGGGCCATCTGGACCCATAAAGAAGATAAGAAACCTTTTACTTCAGCAGGAAGTCAAGGAACCCAGTCTGAAAAGGACGGGGCTTAGCGAGAAAGAAGAACGTCACTAGGACCTCTTCTCCAATGGCTGGCCACCGTTTAGGACGCCAGCCAATGGAGTAGAGGGGCAGGGCTTAACCTCGCTAGTAGAAAATACCCTACCTCATCTCGCCAGCTCGACTGGGCATGTGCGCAGTCTTACGCAGGCCGAGACCTAAAAACTAAGGGGATTTCTCCACTCTCATCCCTGCTAGAGCCCTCTCCTGGATCATTGTATGGAAAAGGGTATAGTTACCCAATGTATTAATAGCATATGATTGTCGTGGGAAGTCAAAGCTCTAATGTTAAACAGAATAAGAAAATTATATTTCTCGGGAAAATAACCTGTGACGAAAATGGCTAAAAACAGGATCTGAATATAGGAAGTTGTGGTACCAACCTATTTCTTTCAGTCCAATGGAAAAGTGGCATTCTCTCGTAATGTCGACTATGGGAATGCCCAAATAACTTAGTGTCCAAAAATAGAAAATAGATTAACTTGTAAGCTCAATCGAGATGCTACTCAATGCGTCTGCCATCTTTGAATGATAGCGGTGTATCATAAGTGAAAATTCACATGTTAGGCCTGACATCCTTGGCGTATAATTCCCCCAAATGTTTTACCTTCCTTTCTCCTGTTTTGCTTTTTGCTGGCTTTAGGGCTTTGGGCACTTTACTACTGCTAACCAATGCTGTCGTGCTTGTGCTCTCTCCTTCAAACATGGTGTAATTGATACATTTAATTTACATGCAAGTCTTTAGTAAATGATACTACATGCACCCAGGGCTTGTAAATTAATGGTACTAGTGAGTCTCTGGCACTTACTGTGCCACTCGCTAATGTAGCCTTTTAAAACTTGTCCTAGCCCTGCCGCTATAGCTTGTAGTGCTGTGTTAAACTGCCATTTTGACATGGTAAAGTAAACCTTCTCTTTTAATATATTTTAGCTAAAGTATTCCCTAAAGGCTTATAGGGCGGGGTGCTTTATATTTAAAAAGTAGGATATAGTTTGACATGTCCTGGCAGTGAAAAACATAAATTGTCATTTTTCACTATTGTAATGCCTTTCTCTCCCATACCCAGCCCCATTTACATTTCAAAGTCGTTTGCCTCATGCACACACAAAGGAATTCAACACCAGGCCTACACTGTCTTCTGTCACTCCAGAGAGTTTGGAGTCTCGACAGGGATAGGGGGGAACTTTCTGGAACCAGATGTGGGGGAAGGAATGGGAATCCCCTCGCTACTGATGGTGGCACCACGTATAACTATTGGACCTCCAAGGTCACTTTTCAGAACACTCCTGGAAAGCTACAGTAGAAGGACTGCCCTGCTGCCAGAGGACTGCCCTGCTGCTTGAATGACTGTCTTACTGTCTGAGAAGGAAGACTAGATCTGCTTCCCTTCATCCCAGGCTAACCAGAGTCCCTCCAAGGGTTAGGTGGCTGGCCTGTGTAAGCTAGAGGGACACACAAATCTTCAGAAGCCTCCCTGCAACTGCTTAGCGGACCTGCCTGAGCCCTGCTCCTGCCCTCTGCTGGAATGATTCCCTGATCCCCAAGAGGTGCCTCACCAGGTCCTGGATATTTGGCTGGTATTCGAGTGTACTCCTCCATGCTTAACTGTGAACTTCATCAAATCTAATGCAGCATGAGCAACTCGATGCAAGAACTCTCATTGCAGCAACCTCGCAGCTGGCCTCAGAAGAACAGACGCAGTGCTTCACAACTCGACGCACCACCTTGCAGCGCAGTCCTCACCGCTCCTCATTAGAACTGGGAAAGTGTGACGCAACTCATTGCAGGACTTTGCATTTCATCACTGTACAGCTCCTGGCTCGAACCAATGCTGAGTGACACAAAACTCGCATCAACGATCTTAGGTACAACTCTCAGAGGGACTAACCTGGTCCTAGTATCCAGCCCTCGCTCCATTGTAGTCAGCCTGAATTTATGGCTTTGTCTCAGTTCAGTGGCACTATTTTTTACTAAACACTTTAAAGTCCAATATCTCTGTTTCTACTGATTGGATTTTTTAGGTTTTGCGCCTAGCGTTGCAGTGCGCAACATTGCTTGCGCAGCGAGAGACCTCTTGGAGGGGGTTTGAAAACGGCCCTAGGAATCGCACACGCTCGTGCGTGTGCTTTTCCTTTTGGGACCGGCTATTTGCCTTTGCGTGCGTCTTTTTATAAAAGACAGCACGCAATTGGCCAAAGACTGGCCCATTGCTCCGCCCATGGCCTGTTGGTGTCTATTACGTGCACCGGCCGCCATGTGATTTCAATTATTGTGACACTGGTGCGATTATTGAAACCCCATGTCTCACTGTGGCGCGCGTGCACCTCTCGTGGGCTTTTTATCCATACGTTTCCGTGGTTACCAGCCTGCTGCTTGTAGAGGACCGTTTGCATGCGCCCCAAACCAGCCTTTTCACGCCCTTTCCTGTTTCGCAGGAGATTACAACCGCATTTAAACCAATTATTTCCCGTAACAGGTCTATATGCCAACCCAACTATACCAAAGACCTTATCTGAATTCAATTTGTTTTTCGGACCCCAGGAGTAAATTCAGAAAGCGGGCTTTAAGGCAGGGGCGGACCCAGTGGACGTTTAGCCGCTGAACTTCTGCGAGATCTTGCTATTGGGTACCCGAAGAAGCCAGCCCCGACAGAGATGGGCTAACCCTACCTTCCAATGCTGGAAGCACTGGAAAATCAGTCTGTGCTGCACCGGCAATGTGATCCAATCGCAGCAGAGCCGGCCCCACTCCAGCATGCAAAGCAACATAGGCCAGCGAGACAAGCGAAGATGAAGCAGTCACGCATGCCGTGGCCCTTCCGCATTGAGGTACACGGCAGGCGGATTTAGGTGTACCGCTAAGTAAGGGGAAGGATCGCTTACCGGTATCTCCAATGATGTTGTTCTTGAACAGGAAAGCATAAGACATGCTGCTCCTACTAATGCTGGGCCCTGCCTCCTCCCCTGATCTTCCGCCGAACCTGGGAACCTCATACCACCTCAAGGAGTGTCTACCACTCTGGTTAATTTTCAAATTGGGACTCACTATATTGCTTTCACTGAAACGCTCCCCCACTAGTGGAAAAGACCTACTGCTCCAGAGCTGCTCCTACCTCGGCTCGTGGCACAGATTCTTTGCTGCATTACAGCAACCACCATTGCTCCACATCACTTCACCAAGAGAACACTGGAAAAGTAGGAAGGACCACTGCAAATTCACCCAATTATAATGCAAGGAAATAGTTTAAACATCACCGGCTCCAACCCTATCTGTACCGACCCGCCGTCCAGGACTGCCCCTGGACTATGCCCGCACCCACCCAATTCTCCTTATCTTGGAAAAACCCAGGGCCCGATTCACAGAACTAACTTAAGACAAAATTCTAAACTTACCACCATTTTGGTATTCACAGAAGGCACTTACTCATTTTGTTATCCATAGCAGTTAGGAGTCCTAACTTTAGGACTCCTAAATGCCTTCTGTGAATACCGAAAGTCTTAAAGCTAGGATTTTTCTCAGTTTAGGAGTCCGAACTTTACTACTCCTAAACTGAGATTGCAATTCTGTTCCCATTCACGAGCTGCATCCAACCTTCCCAGACGCAGATGGGTGCGGCTTCCTAACTCTCCTACATGGCCATCCCACTTGCATTGCTCTGGGCCCACAACTGTGCCTCCCCAAACCTAACTGCATGTATTCCTACTGAAGCCGTACAGTCGTATGAAATGAAAGGTAGCATTGAGAACATACCGAAAATTACAAGTTTTAACAGCCACCACGTTCCTCCACAGTTGTAAAATGCAAGACAGTAAAAATCCCCTATCGCATGAAAACCTCGGTTTGGTTACCCTAGCGGCCAACCTTCGCCACCTCCCATGAGGTGTGCAGCGCACCCGTCAAGTTCTGATGGCGGAGTGGGGAACCTTATCACACTTGTGTTCCATCTTTCAATATTCAAGGAATCAGGCTATTTCCAATAGCGCCAAACCCTTCGTTCTGGGTGGCGCCCCCTGTAGTCCTGGTTGCCCTGCCTCCACACAGCCCAGCGTTGCCGGACCTCCCAACTTGTCATCCCCGCCTGCCCCGATATCCTTATCTCAGACATTCCTTCTCCTGGACGACCTCATGCCCCCAACCCAGTCTCCAACCTCCTTTACCCTGTAATCAGACCCTTTGCTACCTCTACCTCAGCTGCGTAAATTGGTGCCCCTGGAGCGCTTTTGTCGCCTTCAACCCTAATCAGCGTGTATGTGTTTATTTTGATTGCCTAGCTTGTCCTCTCCCCTGAGACCCAGCCCACCGTTACCTGCTACCACCCATATGTGCTCCCAACACCCCCCCCCCCCAGCATTCCTTCCCCGCCATTAAACCTCCTGCCATCTGTGACACCATCCCCCTTACAGGCGTTCTCCCCGCCTCCCTCACTCATCCAAATTTGAGCCCCAATCCCTCCCTACTCTCCACGACCAGACCCCGCTAGCCGATCGAGCCCGGCAAAACCGCCAACACTGCATGGCGACCACACAGTACCCCATCCTCCATGCACACCGCTGCAAGGTCAGTCAGGTGGCCATGGGCCCAGCCTTGGGTGCTGCCGCACCCTCCACCCTGTGGAACCGCACCCTTCAGCCCGGCTAACCCAGGTCACCCTGGCTGCACTCCCTCCATGCCACCTCTGAAGGTGACAATCTGCTCGGTACCACCTGCACTCCTTACCCTCGTTCCTCCCCGCAACCTCCATTGCAATACCCCCTTCACCGCCTTCCCCGACAGCGCCTGCCATGTTTCCCGAGCGCCCGCAGAAACTGTAACCAACCCAACCGGCCTCTGAAGGAGGAGACACTGGCATGACCTCTACCCAACTCATGGGTACGTCCCCTCCTGCAAGCCCCCTCCTGTCCCCCCCCCCCCCCTTTTGCTCCTGACCGCCGCCGCTTTCTAACCACGTTCAGTTCCCTCCCCGCCACAGCTGCAACGGACCGCTCTGGCTACGGCCTCGCCCCCCGCCCACCCCCCCCAATCCGTCCTGCAGTCAGACCCCTCGCTACCTTCTCCCCAGCTGTCCAATTTACTGCCCCTCCCCCCCCCCCCCCCCCACCCCACCCCCTGGCGCGCCTCTGTCCCAACCCCCAGCCCACCAGCCACTGGCTCACTCACAAACTAAGCTCAATAGCCTTCTGTTCCCTCAGTCCGACAGTCCCCTGCTCACTCAGCGCAACAGCTAACTGCTCCCTTGATCAACAGTCTCCCACTAACTCAAAGTTCCTACTCTTCAAAGCAGTCAGGCTTCTGCTCTGTCAGCTCAATAGTCGTCAGTTCCCATAGATTTACGGCTGAACAGCCTTCGACTCCCTCAGCCTGTCTGCCTTCTATTCCCTCAGCCTGACAACCTAAAAGGGACAGTCTCCTGCTCCCCCAGGCCAACAGTTTCCTCTGCTGCCAGGTCGATAGCCTCAGGCGGACATCCTCATCCTGATATTCTTGTGCTTTTGCAGACTCTTGCAACCTGACGGCCTATCACTCTTAGGAACCCACAGCTTTTTGATCCGCCAGCCTGACAGCTGCTCACTCCTGCAACCTAGCAGCCTTTCCCTCTCCTGTAGCCAGGCCCCATCTTGCTCCCACAGCAGCACGCCCCATCATCTGTACAACTCGACAGCCTCCAGCTACAGCCACCATCCAGCCTCTTACTCTGGCAGCCTGAAGCCCTATCCTTCACAGAACTCTAAAGCATTCTGCTCCCAAATACTGAAATATTGATGCTCCCTCCATGCAGATCCCAACATGGCTGTAGACAGGAGACTAAACACCCGTAGCATCTGTAATTTCCTGATATTAAAGCTTGTAGATTTCCTCTCGTCCACCACAAGCATGATTGGCGGTATAGAGGATGCAAAATAGAGAATGTCCCTTCCTAAGGTCAGTTGCGTGCGATGAAGGAACCTGGTGCAGAAGGAGCAACAAGGTTGGCCTAATTGTGGTGGCCCTGAGAAATGGCGAATCAACAAGGAACAAGCATTTGCAATGCAATAGGTCTCGCATTTACGTGAGTTTAAGCTATTGCCATTGTAAATGACAATGTCTCTTATTTATTTTTCAAAAACCAATACCAAAATGAACAAGCATTTACAATGCTATGGTCTCGGCATTGGTAAAGTTAGAGCTATTGGCATTGCTCATGACATTATTTTTATTTATGTTTTTGTTTTTAAAACATATAAATAAATGGCATTGTCATTTACAATGCCAATAACTTAATCGCTCGCAAATGCGAGACCTATTGCATTTGCACACACACATACAGAGCCACCCACCCACACACATACAGAGCCACCCACCCACACACATACAGAGCCACCCACCCACACACATACAGAGCCACCCACACACACACAGAGCCACCCACCCACAGATCCACCCACCCACACACAGAGCCACCCACACACCCACACACAGAGCCACCCACCCACCCACCCACGCACAGAGCCACCCACCCACGCACAGAGCCACCCACCCACGCACAGAGCCACCCACCCACGCACAGAGCCACCCACCCACACACACAGCCACACTCACACAGCCAACCTCACACACACAGAGCCACACACAAATACACAGAGCCACACACACATAGAGCCACCTACAGAAAAAGCTACCCACGCAGACAGCGCCACGCAGACAGCGCCACGCAGACAGCGCCACGCAGACAGCGCCACGCAGACAGCCACACAGTGTAGGTCAGCCACACGCCCATCTCTGCCCAGTAACACCCCAGGAAACGGAGGCAAGAAAAAGCAAGCAGTTTCTTTGAATCCTCTCTACTGGTACCTACTCGTAGTGTCCTAGGATTTAGCCTGCGCTCCCGGGGTTTGTTGGCTGATAGTGCAGGAGGGATGTATGATGTTCTGGGTGTCTCTTGCTGCCTCTCACGGAGGGTCCATTGCTTCTTGGCAACCAAACTGCGTTCAATGCTGGTGGAGCGGATTAGAACATCCCCTGCTGTACTGCTGTCCGTAGAGACCAGACTGATATCTGAGCTGCTCAGTGCCATTGGGTAGTAAAGCAGTACATAGGTGCTAACCAAGGAGAAAGTAAGGCGTTATACAGAAGAGTCAGAGGACACTACAGAAGGGACAAGAGTCAGCAATTCACGTGAAGGAGACCAGATGTTCTAGAGAGGCCCGTGAAAGAGAAAGTTTTGCTGTGGGGAGACCAAGTAAACATTGGGCTTTCCAACGAGTATGTGAAACAATGTTGAGTAATATAGAGAAGCATAGGATGGAGAAGAGAAGCAGTGAAAGAAAATCACTTTTTTTCACATTGGAGAGAGTTGTTCTACACTGAGGCACGAGACTACAGAACGTGCTAAAGCTGAGAGTTGGAGTAAGGCACAAAGGAGACCGATATATACAGGTACAGTTGGAAGGGACACTGTGCTATAAATATGCAAACAATAGAAACCGGAAACGTAACTGAAAGACGCAAGAAACAGTGGCACTCGAAACAGTGGTGCAACTGAATCACAACTGCGCTGTAAGGTGTATGATAGAAACAGTGGGTATTAAGGGGAGACAATAGTGACAGCAGGAAAGCTTTGCAGTGGTTCTTGAAATTATACAGACAATTGCGCTGTACTGAAAAGCAGGTGATAAAGTGGAGCACCTATAGACGAAGGAGGTACACCAGAAGCCCTATAGAGGAGCCACAGAAGCAGCAGGCGATGTGTGACAATAGGAACAGTGGAAACAGCTAAGCCCTGACGGAAGACAACTGTGAAGCAGTGGGAGAAGGTATAGAACAAGCTGCAGGAAGAGTGCTACAGTACAGCCAGAGACATCCAAAAAGAAAGCTCTAACAACCCACGTCTTTAGTCCAACGTCAGTTACTTCTGTCACCCACCAGCAACATTCACAGACGCCGCGCACCACTAACATGCAGGACGCAGGCGCGTTTTCCCAGCCTTTGCTGCAACGCAGCGGCCATGTTAGAATGTAATGTTCTCTAATGTGGTGGTAGATAAACAATTTTTAGGAGAAGGGAATACAGGTTAGATGCCATTTCGAATAACTGATTCTGTTTTATAAAAAATAGTGTGTAGGTTCCGAAAAATACAGCAATGTTTTGATTTGTCAAAAACATTCAAATTAAATTATGGTAAGTTTTGACTACCAGAAATGATAACTTAACGGAATGAAAAACAGATAGGTATAGCGCTTACTACCACTGACTAGGCGTTCAAGCGCCTAACTCTGGGCCGCACACTGCTCTGGAGCGCGTACAAAGGAAACAGAAAATGTTATAAATAAAAGGCGAGCTTGGGGAATGTTTTAGACTTCAGCATCTGTTTGAGTGAAGTGAACCTTCCGTCGCATTAGACACACCTTGAAGCGAGTAGTTGGGCTATAACTTAAGCGATTCTTGTGTAGCTCAAACCCTCCATTGACATGGCCTTGTACCACTGTGGAAAGACGAGGCTGTGCATGGATCGCGTGGCAGAGTTGTGGGAATATTAGCACAGCGCACCCGTAAAGCTGGATACGGAATTCCGTGACCTTTTCGCCCCATGCCCTAAAACGCAACCCCAAATACGGTTTGACTGGCGCTTTTGATGAACAGAATTGCGCAGGTAAGGAAACACAAACGTTTGTGTTGCTTTTGCTTGGAGCAAGATAAAGACTATTTATAGACATAGACTGAAAAATCAAACAAGAAAAAGACGAGCACAGCTAGGGAAAAAGGCAAGAAAAAGACGAGCGCAGCTAGGGAAAAAGGCAAGAAAAAGACGAGCACAGCTAGGGAAAAAGGCAAGAAAAAGACGAACACGCCAGGAGGCAGAGGCAAGAAAACTTACCGACTCGGGAGGGATGCCATCCACACCACCATCTTTCTCCGAGGCGAAGAAGAAATGCCTCAGAGAAAGCAGTCTTTTTCGGATTCGGGGGCGGGGTTTTCTTTCTATCCTCTTCCCATTGGCTGGAAGGTAAAATTCCAGCCAATGGGAAGAGGAAAGAAAAAAAACAAGAAAGAAGCGAAAAAAAGACGCCCCGAATCGGTAAAAGCCAGGGCTTAAACGGAGTGATGCCCCTCTCCTCCAATGGCTGGCCTCCGTTTAGGAAGCCAGCCAATGGAGAAGAGGGTCGGGTTTAAGCCCCCATACTAAGAAACATTAAATCTCGGACCGAGACTGCGCAAGCGCAGCCTCACAGTTCTCGACCTAAAAAGGCATAGCCATTTACAATACCAATAGCTCAAACTTTTTTATTGTTCCCCATATATTTTCAGCTCTACTATATGTTAACTAGGCTGCCCCAAGGCACCCCATCACCCTACAAACACTCCGTATTACCAGGGGGCTGGCAATAACCTTAAACTGTACACATAATTACACCACAGTTTTTGCCTGCGCAACATTGCTTACTAACTTTTTGCGCCTTTATACACTTCGAATGTTATAAACAGCCATCTTTCCAACTAAATTACCAGCTTTTTGCATGCTGTACAAAATGTTTCCCTATTATTTCTACTTACGGAAAATTCCTTAGCATGCTATTTGTTTATATGCACTGCTTAACACAGTAACAAGTAAAGTCACCTTGCACAACAAAACGCATTATAAATAAATTGGTAGTACCACCAACCTATATTTCCCATACGTTCATTCCTACATAATACTATATTTTATCGTAATACAAGCACACACAATCCCACTCTATACACTTTCCTACACTTTACTCAAAACCACTCCACGCTAAACTACTCCACTACACTACACTCTATAATAATTTCCTCTACTCTATACTACACCACTTCACTGTACCACACTACACTCTATAGGTGTTCCTTAACAAAATTCGAGCTAGTAATGTTGCAGTAATATTTGCAACAACAAAAAGTCAAACTTTTACTAATGCGAGACCTATTGCATTGCAAATGCTTGTTTGTCTTTCTGGTATCATTTTATTTATTAAAAATTACTCTTTCTAAATCAGTTTGGGGTTTTTCTTAGGTTCTGTTTTCACTTGTTTATTTTTGGAGTGCTGCATACATTCTTTACACATTGCCTCTAAGTTAAACCTGACTGCTTTGTGCCAAGCTACTACAGTGTTAAGCGCAGGTTTATTTAATGACTTTTGTGTTTCACCCTGACATGGATTTTAGTTGTTGCCCGATTTCCACACAAAATGTCTCCCTCATATAGTAACAAATCCATTTACAGGAACTCTATAGCCCCCCTCTGATTATTTTTATTTTTTTCCAGTCGAAAGGGGGACCTGTGACTAGGACGTGCGCCTCGGCTGGACCAGCATGTTCCGTCTCATGAGGGATGGAGATCCTGAAGACCCGGCAGCCATGTTCATGATGTGAGCACAACTTTCTATTAACATTTTATTTTTAAGAATGTGAGAACAACTTTATTGTACTTTCATGCACATTAACCACTAGGCAGGTTTAAATTTTTACCGCCAGGGAGTGAATGGGCAAGAAGTATCAATGGCCCTTTCCCCTTATTTACTACAAAACGCACACATTTCTGACTTACCCATATGACATCCCATGTTCTCCCTCCTCCTCCTACCACCACTTTTTCTTTAGTGAACTTGTGCCTTCTTTCTAGTAGGTAATCTCCATTTGTCTGGTAACCTCTTTATCTCGTCCATGAAAGCTTTTCTACTCCTGCTCTCCTATACCTCTTTTCTCTACCATGCGACTTCTTCATGGCCTCTCTTATAGCGCCTCTTTTTTGTAGTACAACCATAGTTTATCTCAAATCATAGTTTATTTATTTTTCTCTCCATGGCATTGCCTTTTGTCTTCTATGCACCTTTTAAGATCTGTCTAAAGCAAAGGACAGGGTGTGTTTGTTTCTGAAATTTACCAGCTCCTTTGCCATTCTTGCCCTCTCTTGGTCTGATTTTTTTTTTCTTCTTGATTTTTCCTTGAGGAGCTTCAATGAGCATAACTTTGCTTCTGTCATTTGCACCATCATTTACCTACATTGGAACTGCACTACCAGGAAGCCTACTCGGCATCTCCCTAGTCAGTGTGCCAGGTGAATATTCCCTTAGGTGTGACTTGACTTGAGCACCATGTCACATAGAAGACTGGAAAATATGTTTGAATTTTAGATCCTGCTGGTCTTAGGACACGTGACTCGGACAACACTAACATGTCCTTTTCCAAACTTACCCCACGACCTAACGCTAACGTCTGTCACAGTGGATTTGAGGCCCACCTTTCGACCGTTGATCAAGATGTCTCTCACAACTCCAGCACAACTTTGTCAGAACCTAACCTAGACCCTCCGAGACAAATTCCTTACATTCCGTCGAACCTGTGTATAGAACCCTGTCACAATCTTAGTTGCAGTAACACTAACAACCTCACCTGGGAGAAGATCTCCCAGTTGTCTTCCTCCCCAAATCCACCCTGTCTTAAATGTGTACTACTTAACTGCAGGTCAGGCAGTAAACATGCCACCGATATCTTCGACTTCATCCAACACAACGATTTAGACATTATCATCCTTACCGATTCTTGGCTAAATCCAGCTTCCACTCCCATCTTAGACCTCCTAGTACCCCCCACTCATGATATAATTAGGCTTGACAGAGATCTGAAACTGGGTGGGGGACTAGCATGTATTCACAGAAACACACTTTCGGTTTCTCAATCGGACTCCTTGATGCCTACCTCTTGTGAATACCTCCGTCTCACTATATTAAGTATGAACCTACCTGTCTGCAAACTTCACACTTTTTATCACCCCCCGGGCGACAATCTCAATTTCACTGAGCAACTAATGGAAATCGGAATGGTTCCGAGCTCGCTGACATTCTGGTGCCGTTCCCGACATACAAGGGAGGACGAATGTAGGCGGGCAAACGTAGTATGGGGGTTATATATGCCCGGTTAACTATTGAGCTGAACGACCGTCCTTCCAACTTGTGACTCATCCTCTATCTGATAGTGGGTAACGTATGCCGCAATATTTTGAACAAATAGATTATTGGGCTTATTACGTTTCTGAGAGGAGAATTGTTTGAATTGTGAGGTGAACTTTCTAATATTTTTAAGTGCCTACTAAAACACGGAGAATGTGTGTTCTCCTTGAGAAAAACACTTGGATTATTCTATCCCTCTGATCGCTGTGTTGGAACCTTAACCGATTATTGAGCCCTGAGGAAGTTCCGAAAGGAACGAAACGCGTTGGCTGAGGCTTTTTATAAATTGAAAAATTAAGGATTTAATTTTCACAAAATTGGAAGCATTCCAGACTTTTATCTTTGGTGCACCATCCTTGTTACTAAAAGTTTGTATCTGTTTCTACAGTGGAGCATTTGTGTGGCAAGCTCTGGATGCATTGCGCACAAACTACATGTTAACAGATGTACATTGAAACTGAGGTGCTTAACCGTGGTCAGCCACACAGTTTGTTTTTTGGAACTCATGGAAATTATCTCTGGTAATGTCGACTCAGTGGTATCACAAATCGTCCTTGGTGATTTCAACCTTCATTGGTCTAACACCAATGACCCCGCTGTATCTTGCATTAAATCTTTCTTAACTGATCAAGATCTTACTCAGCACTGTATCCAACGAACTCATAACAAAGGAGAAACGTTAGACTCATTATTTCTAAAGAGCAGTCTATCTACATTGAGTCCATCACCCCTTGTGACTGGTCCGACCACCACTGCATCCTCTCTTATATCAATAGGGAATTATTGATGAGAAAGGTTCAACCTCTAAAATCTAAGATCTGGAAAAGGGACATAAGAGCTATAAACTATCTGCCCACTGTAAATCTGCCCTCTCCTCTCAAGCTGATATATTTGAGGTACAATCACTCACAGACGCCTACAAGTCAACCATCTCCAACATCATGGAGAATATTGCTCCACTCCAACAAAAAAATGCCTCAACAAAAATATCCAAACCTTGGTATAATGAAAACCTAAACTCAGAATGCCGCAACCTTAGGGTCTTTGATCGGTCATGGCGAGTCAATCCCTCATCGGACCAACTAAATGTCCTTAGAGATGCCAGGAGCCGATATAACAAACAAATGAGTGCTAAGGCGACTTACTTCAGACACCAATTGGATCAAGCGGCAAACCGCCCCAAGAAACTCTTCGAATTGGTCAAACAACAATCAGCCTTTGGGTCTAACCAATCTGATCCTGGTGGCAACCCACCTTCTTGCGATCTTGCCGCTTTCTTCACAGAGAAATCTCGAACCATCGCCATTGACCTCGCTGCTAAGAAGGCTTTACTTTCTCCTCCCATTACTACCTGAACCATTGACACCCCTGTGAGGTTTAAGTAGACCTCCACAAATCCCAAGAACAATGCATCATGGTTCTCCTTTACCACCTTTAGCGAATATGATATCTTCAAGATTCTTCAGAATATCAACCCTTCCAACCACTTCAGCAACCCGTTGCCCCCTTCTATTTTCAAAGAAATCAAGAATGCTCTGATTCCCCACATGGACTAGGATTGTTAATGCTTCCCTAGCACAAGGCATGATTCCAGAATGCCTAAAAGCAGCTCAGGTAACACCCACACTAAAAAAAAACTAACGCTGACAAATCTGATCTCAATAACTTCCGCCCCATTTCCAACATCCCCACCTTTGCACACATTTTCTAGTAGTTTCGCTATCTCAACTCTGTGCCCACACGGAGAACTACCAACTCCTAGACTAGCACCAATGAGGCTTTAGGAAGTGGCACAGCACTGAATCTGCTCTCACTCACGTTTTTGATGACATCTTAATTATGCTCGACCAAAATGAATCCTGCCTCCTGATCCTCCTCGACCTTTCCTCCGTATTTGACACCGTTATTCCTGACAACCTGCTATGCATTCTGCAAAATAGAATGGGTTTTTCTGATCAGGTGTTACTATGGTTCTCATCCTTCCTTCAGCACAGAACTCAAAGAGTCAAGGCAAACCACTCTCTCTTCCAGCCCTCTCCCGTACTCCTGGGAGTCCCCCAAGGATCCGCTCTATCTCCTATCCTCTTCAGCCTTTTCTTGGAGCCTCTTGCTCACTCCCTAAATTCCATGAATATTCTCTTCCACATGTATGCAGACTACACGGTTATATTTGAAAATCTCATACTCTGAAAACATCATCTCACTTAACACTACCTTAATGTTTACTCGCAACTGGTATAACGGAGAATCATTTACTACTCGACACCTCTAAAACTGAATTCCTGCTCATCTGACCTATAAGCATTAAAACACCTTTTCTTTGAATTAAAATTCATGTCCTGGTTCTATTTTCATGGATTATAGGCAAAGCTCTGCACATGGCTAACGGACAGATTAGGAAAAGGAGTCATTAGAGCAAGAGAAACCCCACACTGGAATGGATCACCTCGTTCCTCTCCGGAAGAACGCAGAGAGTCCGCCTTCCACCATTCAAGTCAGAGGCCACTGAAGTCATCTGCGGCGTACCTCAAGGGTCCTCACTCAGTCCCACCCTCCAACGTTTACATGAGCCCCCTCGCGGCCATCGCACGCCAACATAACCTCAACATCATCTCCTACGCCGACGACACTCAACTAATCCTATCACTCACCAGAGACCCTAACACGGCCAAAACCAACCTACACGAAGGAATGAAAGAAGTAGCCGAATGGATGAAGCACAGCCGTCTGAAACTGAACTCAGACAAAACAGAAGTCCTCATCTTAGGTACCTCCCCCTCCGCCTGGGACGACTCTTGGTGGCCAGAGGCCCTTGGAAAAGCACCCATCCCGACGGACCACGCACGGAACCTGGGCGTCATCCTGGATTCCTCACTCTCGAACAGACAAGTCCACGCCGTTTCTTCATCTTGCTTCAACATTCTTCGCATGCTCAAAAAAAATTTCGCTGGATCCCTACCGAAACTAGAAAAACAGTCACCCACGCTCTGGTCACGAGCCGACTGGACTACGGAAACACCCTCTACGCCGGCACCACCGCAAAACTCCAGAAAAAACTACAACGCATCCAGAACGCCTCAGCCAGGCTCATATTAGACATCCCGCATAAAGAACACATCTCTGATCACCTGAAAAACCTCCACTGGCTCCCCGTCAATAAGAGGATCACTTTCCGGCTCCTAACCCACGCACACAAAGCACTCTACGAAATCGGACCCGAATGCCTCAACACACGACTATCCTTCTACACCCCCTCCCGCCAACTACGATCCTCCAACCAAGCCCTTGCCACTGTACCTCGCATCAACAAAACCACCATGGGAGGTAGATCCTTCTCCTACCTAGCAGCTAAAACTTGGAACTCACTTCCCACTCACCTTCGCCTTACTCAGAACCACCTAGCATTCAGAAAGCAACTCAAAACATGGATATTCGACAAGTAACTCCCCACCCTTCTACAAGCGCCTTGAGACCCTCTGGGTATGTAGCGCGCTATATAAATCTTTTGACTTGACTTGACCATATCCACGGAAATTGAAAACCTTTTTTGCAGTCAGAAATCTAAAACTTTCAAACAATTCTCTTTTTTTTTTTTTTTTCTTCACCCCATACAGGGCACATTTCAACACAGTAAGGAAACACATCTGAAAGAATCCACAAACTCTACTAAAATACACAATCACACCCCACACTAGCTTAACTCATATATTGAGTTTCTTGGCGAGGGAGTGATAGCAACACTGGTATATAAAACCAGGTTGAAAGAGAGCATGCAAACTTATGACCTAGACTTCGCCTTTAAGATAGTTCATACAGACCCTTCTTCACCATACCAATATTCACTGGACAACCGTCTAGCTGCTGAAAAAAATGGCCAGGTAGAAACATCATTTACAAATCCATGTCTTTACTTGAAGAGATGTTCCACATGTTTTTCAAGGCCATTCACAAAAGTTGGGATTCAGTGGAGGAAGGCTTGTGGTTGGGTATGCGGACGACATGCTGTGGGCCAAGATACTTTTAACTCTCAGTCATTTGATGTGATATGTGGTCATCTGAAGTGTGTATCTTTGTATCAGCAATGACGTATAGCAGTGATTGCATCCCATAATGTTTATCTGGCCAAAGTTGTCACTGGTCAGTTTCCTGATATTGATTGCAGCTGCAGCATTTGATTCATTTGGCCATAAAATGTTCCATGCTAAACTGACTGACCCTTCAGTTATTGACTCGTTTCTTGTCAAATTGTAGTGTGTGTGTGTCGCTTTCACCACCAAATACCATGCACTTTGCCATCCATTCACAGGCCTATTCTCTTCTCCTGTCTTAGCATCTAATCTATATTGAGCCACCGAAGAGTTTGATCCATGGCTTCAAATTCTACATTTTCACCAAACACCTCCTTTTAGGTATAGCAGTGTGTGGGTTGTGAGCAGAAGATTTCTAATGAATGGAGGTCAGGCATCAGGTCACCATTATAGGGCTCAGAGTGAAGTCTGGCAAAACGGGTAATGATTGTGGGGAGGAGTTGGTTGGAGGGACCATGAACTTCTTGTCTGTTATACTGGCCTCATGCACAAGTGTGAATCTTGCCTTTGTTGGGGTAATATGAAACTTTTACTTCACATTCAACCAAAGATCTGACTGAACAAGTTTCAGGATTGCTGTTTTCCAGGCCATTCTATCGGCGCAGGCCTCTGAAAATAATTCTGTTCCTTACTCGGTAGAGAAGAAAGTTAGCTCTCTCCGCTGCCAGTGTATTGCTCTTTGACCATGGAAATTCTCCCTTAACTAGGGCATCATAAACTTTTGCTGTCTCGTCTCTAGCTTACGTAAAATAATACAGCCATAATTGTGGTCAGGATTCAAAATCTTGAGCCGCACTAAATCACTCTTCGGGAGACTGCTGGTTCTCTATACTAGCAAAATTTGACTTCAAAATTCCATGTTCGGTTTGCATGTATAGTTTGCAAGTTTTCTTAGCCATCATTTTCTTAATTGTTTACCTGCTGGTACCTTGTATTCATCAATTATCTGCTTTTTGACTGTCCCCCATTTTTTATTTTATTTGCTGGGGAGAAAAGGCTTCCCTGTCCTTAGTCATCCTCTTTGAAATTCCTTGCATGTTCATATCCAGCTAATTATTCATTTAAGCCGCTTTTTCAAGTCACAAAAAATGTGATTCCTTTTTCTCCATTTGACAAATTTGAAAGACTTCAATACCCCCTGCCCCCTAGCACATTCAAACCCATTAGGTTGTACATGCACTTGATAAATAACCCATGTCTCTCAGCTTCATTATATTTAATGGTTATTTTTGACTTTTCCTTTTGCATTTACCGTTGTTTATTTTTTTTGTTCATTTTATTTGTAGCTATCGGCTTTTATTTTTGTCCAGTAAAGTAATTAAGCTACAGTTATCTAATTTTCACATTTACTTAAATAAACATTTAGTGCAGTAAGTAGCCATGTAATTAATAAAAAAGACACTAGCCTGAAAGCATTAACATTATGGCAAATCTGCCTCATAGATGTACTGGGTTATTCTATTTTGTTATTTTTGACTATTGCCATCACCACCTAGTGCTCAGACAGTGGTTGGTAAGGCAACACAAATAAATTAATACTATTAGTACCTCTGCAGATATGAAAGCTTCAGTGAGAAGTCCTTTTAAGACCCATTCTGCTGTCAATATGCACTGCTGTTGGCCTTCCAGTCAGGATTCACAGCATGGAGAGACACACAAACCAAGATCACATACCTTTTTGTTTATCTTTTTCTAATTAACTATAAATGCAGACAGGGAAACATTTCTGCCTGAATTTACTAGTAAAGATGGAAAACTGGGAGCCTGAAAAGTAACATTAACATATTGACTGCTTCACTGCCATGGCTATGTCCTGGCAGAGGTTCTAGAGTTGTCATTTCATCTGCATTCACTAGTCCCGAAAATCCGTCTTGTAGGGATGTCTGCGTGTAATTGGGCACCACATAGAGTAAATGGACTGTAGCCACCATCGCACATATAGCACTAAGGGTTGACCAACTGGTGAAAGGTTCAACATCTGTAGATAGGCATACGTTTGAATTAGTCTTCTCACACAATATCGTAATGAATTAGATTACACCAATGTTGCAGTGATCGAATCAGTCCTTTATCACATTTGACAACCGGTTCATGTTATGTTGCCCATGTACATGTAAACTACTGCACATTGCTTTCACCAGGAAGTTTTAAAGAACTAGCACAATCTCAAAAAAGTTACAAAGAATAACCCGCATTTTTTTTCTCCAAAAAAACAATTTTATTGTTCACAGCCAGGACAATATAGGTGCCTCAGTGAGCACCTAAGAGAAATGTACATGAAAACAAAAATATGGGTCAACATTTTCAGCAACAATAAAGGATTGATTCCACAAAAAGTGCATTGCAATATAAACTGAAAACACAAAAGGCCAAAAGAAAGAGGAAATAATCAACTGTGCCACATTTCTTTTCTTTAATAAATATATAAGTCCTGAATAGCGAGAAAGGTGCTGCCATCCACAACCAAATCGATTTAAGAGTACTACACCCATCCAAAGTCATTAGATATGTTCACTATAATATGGGGGGGAGGAGGCTCCAGGTATATTCCCCAATAGTCCGCCCACCGCTTCCAAATTTAGTAATGTTTACGGGGGCATCCCCTTGCCTCAAAGACTGGGAGCTCCAGGCCCATACAAAAATCTAGACCCCTTTTCCACAACCCAGGCGAAGATTCATCCTTCCAGGCCCAGGCGATCTCTCTCTTGGCCAGTGTTAGACCCAGAAAGAGAAGATGTTGCTTGTATCGATTAATCCACATTATTTTAGTCTAAAATAAAAATCTGTGAGGATGTACCCAACTTCAGGCAGCCCACCGTACGGCCATATGTAACAGTATAAAGTTTGTGCAGTTAAAAGACCTGATAAATCTAGCATCCAGGCTAAAGCTTGAAACTTTACCCGCAGAGCACTGCACAACTTTTTCCATCAAAAACCTCTACGCCTACTGTATACTCAAATGGGAGGTATCTAATATGCATCCGTCTTAAGGGAAGAGTTCCTGTCTTCATATGGCAGGTGATTAGGACCAGATTTTTCAGGGAAACTAATATCTGACCCCAAAATGTTATCGATAGCAAAACTCCCAAACAAAAATTTGAGAGAAGGATTGAAGCAACTTCAGGACTATGTAGAAAATAACCATTTACTCTAGGATCGTGTTTCAGGTTTCAGTCCACGAGAGGTACTGAAAAAGCAGTTACCATCCTATAAGACCTCTTTTCTCACTAGATGAAGGATAATATGTTTTGCTTTGGTTTACTTTGGTTGCTATGGAATGGGTGCACTCAATCACAGAGATACGGCAATTTGACGGTGGTCTATGAGGCTCCTGGTCCCCCTATTACATTCACATATCCCCTATACCGAGTCTTTAAGAATGGTTTTCATGAGAGAAATGGTGGATTTGATCTTGGTAACATATGCGGGTACCATTGGGGGTGGACGGCTGGTTGTTATTGCACTACCAATGTAGATAGGCCATCATGTAAGGTCAAAACAAAAATTATTAAAAATTAGTTGTGGGGAAAAAAATCTGCTAAGCAATTGCAAATTCACTTTCCCTACATTTTTTTTCAACTCTGGAAAAATATTGGCTCCCGTCATTGTCAGAAGTACAAAATTGAAGAAGAGCTTATGAATACCATTAAACTCGTTTGTACCGTTGCACAGATTAACAGGGCATTTCAACTATTCCCGCCTACTTTCAACCCCAAGAAGTTGATCTTTGGATGTCAAAATCAGAGTCCTACTAGAATCAAAACCATGAATTAATGTGAGCCCTAACAGTCATAGAGTCTTTTGAGAGCTCCGATACAGTAAAAACACTTCCATAATCTGGCACCGACAGAGACAAGTAGATATTGTATAAAATTCCATACCACTGGAGTCTTCTATTTTGGAGTAGAGTCTCCATCACTAGGTGCCAGTCCACACTTCTTAGTGCATAGTGTTTGTCATGTATTGTGTATTCGTCTCCTTGGAATACAGTCTCACGTGCTGTTTGTAATCTTAGTTTTTGGAGCACCAAATGTTCCCATTTGGAGCACCAAATGTTCCCAGTGACTTTAATACATAACACAGCTGTGCTCTGAGCGTTTTGGCCTGTAGATTTCTACTTGGGGCTTGTGTAAACTTGAGTTTTCATGTGCCTTGCGAAAGAATCCAGAAAAGTTTCAAAAGAAAGGTCTGCTCTAAGCGATCAAAAAAAAAAAATAGGATGTGTGCTGGAAAAGTCTACACTAACAAGTGTTTTGTTGGTGACCAATTTTAGGGTGACACCCTATGATTCCAGAGACATAGATGGGGGATACTGAAGAGAACCTTGGCAGAGCCAATGAGTAAAATGAATAGAGTGTAAATGAAAGTACGATGGGAGGTCAAAAAAGACAGTGGTTAACGAAGGAAAAATGATAGGCTTGAAGGTAGGCTTCCACCACCCCGACATATTCATAAGAATGTCTCTGTGTGGATGCTTCTAGAGTGAAGGAGTGGGCGACTTCTCAAAATATTTTTGGGGAGTAGATGTAAATATTTTTTTTTTACCCTACCTTATGTACCCTGTACATATGCCCCAAAGTTTATGTAAATGCTGATAAAATCAGGGTTCTCACAACTTTTTCTGGGTACGTAGTTTATTTCTTCTACTTGCAATGCCCTGTTTCTGTCAATGGTTCCACTGTTCACTTTAGATGCCTTGGCTTCAGTTGGCTAGAAAGGGTAAAAAATGTGTATCTGAAAGAGACACGTAAGTGATAGATTCCTTACCTTAGAATATCCCCAGGCGTCAGACTGGATCCGGAAATTTTTGCGTAGCAGTACCCTTGCGCGTCGGTAGGCGTCGTCTGCGGCTCCGCGTCCGTCGTGGGCGCCGTGATTACGTCGTCTGAGTACTTAGACGCCGCCTCCGCGTGCTGACGTCAGTTCTTCTTTTTTCTGCGCCAGCTCGCAGATCCGGAAAAAGTGGTACCTTAGTCACTTTTTGATAATCTTTTGATCATCCTTTTTCGAGTCTTCGATTCCGATCGGTGCCGATAGGGATGCCTGGTTATAAAACACACAATGTATCCTGAGCTAAGAGTTCATAAGTATCAAGAAACAAATATCAAATACAGGGATTCAAAGTGTCTTCATTTCATCATTTATTTTCATTCTCCATTGAGTCCAATCTTCACCAGAAAAGAATTTTTTACAACCACTGCCAACACGAGTTTCGTCTTGGTCGTGATGACCGATAGACCTCGTCAGGGCTGTGAATATTATAATAAATATAATCATACTACTGTTCCACTTCCGTAGTCCATATAAAAAGCATACAGACAACAGTCCCTATTAATACAAAGTGGCTTCAGAACGATCAAAATTTCACAACTTCTTGTCTTCTTATACATTGTGTCTGTCTCTCTTTTTCCTTGTATTTCTTCTATTCTGATGACAGAACATATAAAGCTGGAATATAACCTATAGGTTTGAAGGACAATAGTATGTAATATTGCTGTAAAATTGTTCATGTCTTTTCTTCTTCTAGGACACAATATATGTATTAGTTGCTTTGAATGTCCTTTAATTTTCACTTTTCTCTTTCTTAAAATACAGTATAGTTGTGAAATTTTGATCGTTCTGAAGCCACTTTGTATTAATAAGGACTGTTGTCTGTATGCTTTTTATATGGACTACGAAAGTGGAACAGTAGTATGATTATATTTATTATAATATTCACAGCCCTGACTAAGTCTATCGGTCATCACGACCAAGACGAAACACGTGTTGGCAGTGTTTGTAAAATTCTTTTCTGGTGAAGATTGGACTCAATGGAGAATGAAAATAAATGAAGATGAAATGAAGACACTTTGAATCCCTGGATTTGATATTTGTTTCTTGATCCTTATGAACTCTTAGCTCAGGATAAATTGTGTGTTTTATAACATTACAGCTGTGACATTTGTCACATTGTTTGATTCTGGTTGGGTGACCAGGACCTTATCCTTTGAGCTAACTAGATACTGCATCACATTACTAATATTTCCTCCCAGCGCAATTTATCCCCATTCACCTGTTCGCTTGTTTTGGGATGCCTGGTTTCAAGCCCTGTGAAGATTGCGACAGGCTGATGTCGGTCACGGATCCTCACCGTCGGTGTCTCCACTGTCTCGGCGTCGACCACGACGACAAGACCTGCCTCGACTGCCGGGCCCTTACTTTGAAAGCTAGACGGGAGCGGTCCCGTAAGCGACTCGAACTCCGGCAGTCGGCCCCGCGCCAAGAGAGGTCCCTGGTCCGGACGGAGGTCGAGGGACCGGTCGCGGGAGCGGAGCCGTCCTAGCTCCGGGAGTCGACATAACTCCTCTGGGTCGAAGTCGTCCGGTAAGCGCAAGAAGTCGAAGAGACGTCATCGCTCTTCCGACTCCCAGGTGAACTTGGGGAAGCCAGTGGTTTAGACACTTTGCCTGACACTGGCTTTGTCTCCCCTCCTAGCGTGGCTACGGAGGAGGGGGCAACCTATAGTGTGGTGTTGATGAGGCCAGCCAAGGCCTTGGGCCTTGAGCTCCCCGTCGTGGCCGTGAGGACTAACCACCTCACCGAGGTCCTTAAGCCGCAGTCATGCTCAGCCGAGCCTCTGCTGCCGTTTATCGAGGCCTTATCGGACGCTACGGGTTCGCCCGTAGATAAGAACGTGGCCAGACGCCACTGCCCGGCCCCGGGTGACCCATGTTTCCTGTCCACCCACCCCTCCCCTGAGAGCCTGGTCATCCAGGCCTCCAATTCCCAGACCGCATTCCCGTCTGCTCCGCCGGACAGGGAATCCAAGAGGTATGAGCAGTATGGCAAAAAGATCTTCTCCTCCCTTAGTCTGGGACTGCGGTCTTCCAACACCGTATGCCTCTTGGGCCGCTACACCCACTCTCTGTGGGATACGGTCGCGGAAGTGCTGCCAGACTGTCCGTTGGAGGTACGGGCCAAACCCGGCCAAGCCCTTGTGGAAGGTCGGGACGCAGCCAGATATTCTATCCGGTGTGGACTGGATACCACCGACTCACTGGGCAGAGCGATGGCAGCGACGGTGGCAGTCAGACGCCACGCCTGGTTGAGGTCAGCCAATTTCTCGGCCGATGTCCAGAACACACTGATGGACATGCCGTCCGATGGCCGTCGCCTTTTTGGCGACAAGGCAGACCATGCGCTTGAGTGTTTTAAGGACTCCAGGGCTACGGCAAAGTCCTTGGGCCTCTCCGCCCCACGCCAGCAATCTGCTGCCGTTCACTCCTTTCGTGGCCACGAAAGGGGTGTACCCACGCGTGCTGCCAGCCACGCTCTGCAGGGTAATACCCAACGCGGTGGCGGCCGTGGAAACCGCCGTAGCGGCGGTAGGGGACAATGGCGGGGTCAGTCCACACCTTCCCCCGCAGTATCCGCCTCAAAGTCCGTGCTTTCAGGCCCATGTGACGCCAGTGGGTGGCAGGGTTCGCCATCACCTCCTCCACTGGCACACTGTCACGTCGGACAGGTGGGTGCTGCAGATCATCCGAAGGGGCTACTCCCTCCCCTTCGAGGCGACTCCTCCAGCCATTCCACCGCAGAACCACCGTGTATCGGGGGATCATTTGCGACTTCTGCAGGAGGCAGTTACGGCCCTCTTGGCCAAGGGGGCCATCGAGCGCATTCCTGGGCCAGAAGTAGGGCGTGGTTGCTACTCCCACTACTTTCTGGTACCCAAGAAGGGCAAAGGGGGCCTACGCCCTATCTTGGACCTATGGAACGTCAACGGCTTCCTCCGGAAGGAGAAGTTCAAGATGCTGACACTGGCTCATGTTTTAGCTGCCCTGGACCCAGGAGACTGGATGGTAGCGTTGGACTTGCAGGACGCTTATTTCCACATTCCCGTCCTGCCGGCCCACCGGCACTACCTGCGGTTCACGGTTGGCCACGAGCACTTTCAGTACACCATGCTCCCCTTCGGCCTTACCAGCGCCCCACAGGTGTTCACAAAGGTGATGGCGGTGGTCGCGCCTCATCTGCGTAGGTTAGGGGTTTCAGTCTTCCCCTACCTCGACGACTGGTTGTTGAAGGCGGGCTCGCCCCAGACAGTCGTCAACCACCTCCAGACGATGACAGACCTCCTGCACCAGCTGGGGTTCTCCATCAATGTGCCGAAGTCACACCTGTGCCCCTCTCAGAAGCTCCTCTTCGTCGGAGCGGTTCTAGACTCGGCGCGGTTTCGGGTTTATCCGCCCAAACAGCGGGTCCGGGATATTCAGGCTCTGATTCCCATCTTTCAGCCGTTATCCCGGATCTCGGTCAGGTTCACGCTGAGGCTTCTGGGGCTGATGGCCTCCTGCATCCTACTGGTGCGTCACGCCAGGTGGCGGATGCGGGCTCTGCAGTGGGACCTGAAGTTTCAGTGGGCCCAGCATCAGGGAAACCTGTCCGACCACGTCCTGATCTCGGAGGGCACTGCAAGACAGCTGCAGTGGTGGCTCACGGACCGCGATTGGGTCAGCGGTAGATCCCTCTCCCTTCCCTCAACCGGAGCACGAAGGTGGTAGTACAACAAACAGGGCGGGGTGGGGTCGTGGCCCCTCTGCGCCTCTGGCAATGGCTGGAACATCAGGGCATGACCCTGGTGGTTCAACACCTGGCAGGTTCTCTGAACGCCAGGGCGGACGAACTCAGCCGCCAGTGCATGATGGATCACGAATGGCGTCTGAACTCGGACGTGGCGCAAGGTCTCTTTCTGCAGTGGGGAGAGCCTTGGTTAGATCTATTCGCCACCGAAGAGAAGGCGCAATGTCATCAGTTCTGCGCGATGGAATTTCCAAGGCGGCACTCCCTCTGAGACGCTTTTCGTCGCGAGTGGAGTTGCGGTCTGTTGTACGCCTTTCCGCCTATACCACTTCTGCCCAGAGTGCTGAAGAAGATGAAGCGCGACCGGGCCCAAGTCATCCTTGTGGCTCCGGACTGGGCATGAAGGTACTGGTATCCCGAGCTACTTAGTATGTCAGTTGATCCCCCGGTTCGTCTGCCTCTTCGGGAGGTCCTTCTGTCGCAGGAGCAGTGGACGGTCCTCCACCCGAACCTGTCCAGTCTCCATCTCCATGCTTGGAGATTGAGCGGCGACAGTTGAGGCCATTTGACTTGCCTCCTGAAGTCTGTAACATCATTCTGGCAGCCAGGCGTCCCTCCACAAAGTCGGTATACATCTGCAGGTGGAACAGATTTGTGGCATGGTGCACAGCAAAGGCTGTGGATCCTCTCTCTGCCACTCTTTCTGAGGTTCTTCTCTTCCTTCTCTCTTGCCCAGCAGGGCTCTGCTCTGGGCACTATCAAGGGCTATCTTTCTGCCCTTTCAGCCTTCTTAAGGCTGCCTGATCAACCATCTTTGTTTTAGTCCCCTATTGTAAAACTATTCCTAAAAGGCATCATACACACATTTCCACCTGTTCAGTTTGTGATGCCTCAGTGGGACTTGAACCTTGTTCTGATGTGTGCTCCCTTTGAGCCACTTCACAACTGTCCTCTCCGCCTTCTTACACTGAAGACTGCTGACTGCTTTCCTGGTTGCCATCACCTCTGCCAGGAGAGTGAGTGAGCTCCAGGCCCGCTCTTATACTCCTCCTTTCCTTTCTGTCCATCCGGACAAGGTTGTGTTGCGTTCTAAGCCATTGTTCCTGCCCAAGGTTGTCACAGCCTTCCACATCGGGCAGTCCATCACTTTGCCAACCTTCTTTATGCCTCCGCACCCCTCTAAAGAGGAAGAGCGGCTCCACTGTCTGGACCCAAAACGTGCGCTCTCATTCTACTTGGATCGCACACGCCAGTTCGGGGTGGATGACCAACTCTTAGTTGGCTATGTGGGCGCTAAGAAGGGGAAGGCGGTACATAAGAGTACCATCTCCCGATGGATCATCTTGTGTATCCAGGCATGCTACTCCTTGGCTAGAAAGGAGCCCCCTGTTGGATTGAGGGCTCACTCCACCCGAGCCATGGCGACAACTGCCCTGGGCCGGGGAGTGCCCTTGCGGGACATTTGTCAGGCAGCTACGTGGGCCTCGCTGCACACGTTTGTAAGACACTATTGCCTGGACAGTCCAGTCCGAAGGGATGGTTTCTTTGGCCGTTCCGTCCTCCAGGACTTTCTGGTGTGATTATTGGTTCGCAGACCCATCACTGGGGTTGGTATTGCTGGGGTATCTATTCTAAGGTAAGGAATCTATCACTAACGTGTCTCTTTCAGATGCACAAGTTACTACTTGTGTAACGATATATCTGTAAGAGACATTAGTTAGTGATAGATTCCTTACCGATCCACCCATCCTCCCCGTTCTGGGAACCGATATCTAGGGTTAAGGTCATCCCCTTTCAGGGCCCTAGTTTCAATGGCACCAGTGTTGGTTTTTAACACGGCTCAGCGCTTCTGGGGCGGAAAAGCTGTGGCTAGGAACTGAAGTCGGCACGCGGAGGTGGTGTCTAAGTACTCCGACGTCATCACGGCGCCGGCGACGGACGCGGAGCCGCAGACGACGCCTACTGACGCGCAAGGGTACTGCTACGCAAAAATTTCCGGATCCAGTCTGATGCCTGGGGATATTCTAAGGTAAGGAATCTATCACTAACTAATGTCTCTTACAGATATATCGTTACACAAGTAGTAACTTGTGCATCACGACCTCCACCTCTTTCTCTGAGTTAACCCCTCTTGTCATTCGTGCATTTAACATCTTCCTCTTTTGTCTCCTTATCTGCAGGGACCCCTTTGCCATGCACCAGCAACAAATGAACCGAATGTTATCAGGAGGCATGGGTGGTTTTGGCTTCAGTCCTTTCCTTCCTCTCACTGATGGTGGTGTATTCTCACCAGGGGCAGCTCGACCAGCTCCAGCCCCAGCCCCTGTGAGACGAGTGCAGGTGAGGCTCTGCTGCTCCAGCTGCTGATAGTGGCAAGCAGAAATTTGGAGCTCCTGTTTTGTAAGCTTCACCAATCTCATTCTTCCTGCCTCTTTTCTCTTCCAGCCTGGAGCCATGGCACCATTTGGAGCTTTTCCAATGGTGAGTGAAGGATGTGAAAAGACACTGTCGATCAAGAGTTCAAGTCGATTGGAGGGTTGGGTTAGAAGAAAATTTGCCAAATGTGGGACTTATATGGGGTTTGCATTAAGGGTGGAGGGAGTCCAAACTCCCTAAGCAAAAATAATGGATAACCTAGACCAAGCACCATCTGATCAGCTTGTACAAGTCTACAAGGAGTCTGGCTCTAAGAGGAGGTATACCTTGGTATTATAAACTATTTGAGGGTTTGGCGCCATAGGCGCTCACCATGTACAGATTGACTGACGATGGACTGGAACTTTCCTTCTTAGTAACTCCTTTTCTTATTTTTGTTAGGGCGGAGGGATTGCTGATATGTTTGGAATGATGAATAACATGATGGGCAATATGGTAAGTTCTACTCTGAGTTTCTTAAAATTATCTCTGCCCTCCACTTAGCCTTATGTTTCCTCATACAACATTTGTTAGACCGTTTTTATATATTTTTTTAAAACGCTCACCCTCTTTTCAGAGCGGGATGCCAGCCTGCCAGACGTATTCGTCTTCCACGTTTGTCTCCTACTCCAACATGACTCCAGATGGCGCCCCCAAGGTGTACCAGGAGACCTCCCAGATGCGTGCAACTCCGGGTGGGGTGAGTTCTATGTTTAAGGATGGAATCTATGTTTTGATGGATTGAGGGATGTGGCTTTCTCATAGCCAATGTTTTTTTCCTCTTTGCTTTTGCCTCATTTTTCTTTTTTTCCCCTTGGTTATTTCGATTTTTCCTGTTGCCATTTATGACTTTTCTTTTATCTCTCACTCATTCTTTACTCTACCAGTCCATCACTCATTGGTTTTCACTACCCCACTTCAGTTCTCTGATACTGTGCCCCTCCCATTTTGTGGGAACTATATTGAGCTTGAGATGCTTTGTGGTGTTCTAGGTTGTAGCACCAGAAGGTTCTATAGCGGGGACAGGAGGATTTCTGAGCAAGTTGGCAGGGGCACGAAGCATAACTTTGTTTATTGTCTTGAGTGGGGCGCCAGGTGTTTCTGAGTAGGAGATTGAAACTTCTACAGTAGATTCTAGATGGTTTCTAAATGTGGGTGTGTGCTTTATTCATCTGCAGGTGCGAGAGACACGACGGACGGTGCGGGACTCCAGCAGCGGCTTGGAACAGATGTCTGTTGGACATCATATCCGTGAACGAGGGCATGTGATTCAGCGATCTCGAAACCATCGTACTGGAGACCGGGAGGAACAGCAGGACTACATCAACCTGGAAGAGAGTGAGTGACGTGAAGGGGAAGAGGGAAGATCTCTTCGCTCAATAAAAGTTATTTGTGGCCTTTGCAAAACCACATCAAGGGAGGGGATTTTCCAATTGCTAGGTTATACCGATTTGTAGAACTCACTATTACCTGTGAGGGTATCCTGGTGCTGAGAAGCTGTGGGACTACTTGAAATGTCATGCCTTCAGCTTCTTGCTGAATTCAATAAGTTGGGAGGAGGCTATTCTTTCGTGTTCCATAATTAGGCATGGCCAAATTGCTTGCCAACATTTTATATGCAATCTGGATGCAGGGAAAATGCCATATGCTGACTTTTGCCAAGTAGCTATGTGGCATCACTACACCTAATTAAGACCTACTTTGTTGATAGACAAACTGGAAGCAAACCAGTAATTCGACCTACAGTATTGCAGGAATTGTTTACTTTACTTTCTGTGCTTCTACTTCAAGCCACTCCACTTTAAGCCATCCACTGCTTAGGGAAGCTTATTGTACTGGTTTACATTATGTGCACAGAGTGATAATCTTGATTCAATAGATTGGGGTAGGCTTGGTTAAACGCCTAACATGGGGGGGACGCAAGGTGATTAAGGTACACAGTCCGCCCGCTAATTCTGTCATAATATCCATCGATCACTGCTAAACTGTTCCTGAACTGCGTAATTGCCACAGCTCCCACCCAACGTAGTTGCAGTGTTAAAGCCTTGTGCTGGGTGAACGCTGGGGACATGGAGTCCCATGAACCAGGAGGCACTAGGCAGCATAGCCGCCATGAAGAGTGCAGGGCCCGGTTAAGACCTCGCTGGCATGTGGTGAGGGCTCTGACACCAGGACGACCCACACCATGACCCCCCCCAGTGGTGCCTGAATCAGTGACCCCCCCAGACGACCACAGAAGAAGATTAGGACTGAGACTGGCAGGGGACAGGCCTCTCCTCCCCAGGAGAAGCCCTGGGGCTGCTGTGCAGGTCTGAGGGGGCTGGCACTGGACTGCCCCAGAGAGTCTGGAGCGACAGACCCTGGCCCAAGACATGGTCGCAGGTCCCGCTGCGTGATGGGTGGCCTCACCCTGGCTTCTTGTGCCACCCCTGAGCCCTGGGGGAGAGGTGGGCCATAATCTCACACAACAGAGTACCCCACTCCACCCTTGGGCTCTTTCTGTCGATCGAGCTGCTGCATCCACTCTGCAAGAAAGGTCGCTCATGCCATCATAGGGTGGGTGCTAGTTTCAACACGCCGAACCCGGGGGGGGGGGGTCAAGCGGGCTCAGATGCTACATCAATAACTTCAGCAGCAGCAGATCTACATGAAATCACACCTGCACTGCAGCCCTCCGATATACCAGCACACTCCGGTGATACAGCACTATTCCTAGCAGCAATTTGTGAGTTTCGAGTGCCTCTGGAGGCCAAAGTGGCTACATTGACTATCAACCTCAACATATTGAGGGATGATCATAAAAAACGAAATGATCCAAAGCAGAAACGACTCTTAAGGAACTAGAACCACAGTCAAAAGCCCCCACCAATGAGCTCCAACCCCTGACGGAACGAGTGCAGATACTAGAAAACCGAACGGAGGATGCTGAGGGAAGGGTGAGGCATACAAATCTCCCTAAAGTGGGCCTACATTAAAACTTTGAAGGCCCCAATGCCACCCTATTTAGTGAATAATGGCTCCAAAAAAGTGTGCCCTCATGGCCTCTATCCCATGTTTACAGTAAAGAGGAACCGACCCTCTCCTGCCGGGATCATCCCCCAAAATCAATTGTAGCAAAAATCCTGCACTTCAGAAAGCGAGATGATCTCCTTAATGCTGCCCAAAAAAAGGCTCACAATTAGTGGGTCATACTACAGTTCTGATTTTGCCATACTTTACATTGACGGTACAGCACTTCATTCCTATCAGTCAAGAAGCATCTGCGGGAATTGGCCCTAACATATGCCGTACTCTACCTGGCAGAGTTAAAAGTAATTCTGAACCAAAAAGACCACTTTTTCATGTCATCGAAAGAAACCTGGTCATAGATTGATCAACTGCCCGCTGCTCCAGGGACCTGGAGAAATTCCCAAAACAGTACCCGGTGCGAGCAACGATGAGCACGGCCCAGACACGCCAGAATCGGGAGAGTTGGAACCCATACTGAGACCCCCTTAGCAGATCCGGGATGCCCAGATACCAGCGGCAGTGATCCGGATCAGGCGATTTCCACCTGAAACCACGGGGTCCAGTGGAGACCTCTCCGGCTCTGACCTGAGCAACACCCAATATCCTTTCAGATGTGACTTCAAAAACAGCAGATGAAATTGTGTGAGCCCCTTATATAAACCCCAAGCACTGACTAGAAACCTTCAGACTACAAAGGGACGACCGTCCACCAGCAGAGCCGTTGCCTCAGCCTCACGCCCCAATCAGCCATGATTACGCACTTGATCCATATTGCTTACTAAAAGCCTGCTCTCAGCAGAGTTTACAGTTTCTCTGTTTACTATTCTGGTCCGGCACAGGACAGTTTTCTATTTGGGCCCCTAGACCACACACACCTAAGATGCAAAACTCTCAGGAAGCTCTCAAGTCATGGCGCACCGTTCATTTTTCCCCAAATCGTGATGATGAACCTGGGTAAATACATAGCTCTCGTGTGAAATGTTAGGGCGTTGCGCACCCTGCGGATGCTCTATGGAGTGCAGGCACAGCTAAGAAGAGAAAGCGCCCAAATTATTTGGAGCCCCACTTCATAAACGAAGAGGGCAGCAAACTGAGATGCAAATGGCACTGTCAATTGTACTACACCACATACTCCACCTTTGCTAGAGGAACATATGGATAACTAACACTGCCATGCTTATTTAAAACACCAGACCGATTTTGACAACCTCATCAACTGCTCAGATGGATTAAGTCAAGTCAAGTTTAAATTTGTATAGCGCACTACTCACCCAGAGGGTCTCAAGGCCCTTGAGGGAGGGGGGGGGGCGGGGGGGGGGGGAGCTTTACTTATCAAATATCCAAGTTTTTAGTTGTTTTCTGAAGGAGAGGTGGTTCTGTGTGAGGCGGAGGTGGGAGGGGAGGGAATTCCAGGTCTTGGCCGCTAAGTAGGAGAAGGATTTTCCTCCCATGGTGAAACTTTGGATGCGTGGAATTGCGGCGACAGCTTGATTGGATGATCGAAGTTGGCGGGTGGGGGTGTAGAAGGACAGGCGCGTGTTGAGGTATTCGGTCCTAGGTCGTAGAGGGCTTTGTGTGCGTGGGTGAGGAGGCGGAACGTTATTCTCTTGTTGACGGGGAGCCAGTGGAGGTCTTTCAGGTGACCTGAAATGTGAGCTTGTCGGGGGATGTCTAGGATGAGTCTGGCTGAGGCGTTTTGGATGCGTTGGAGTTTTTTCTGTAGTTTGGCAGTGGTACCGGCGTAAAGGGTGTTTCCGTAGTCTAGTCGGCTTTTGACCAGTGCATGGGTGACCGTCTTTCTTGTTTCGGTGGGGATCCAACGGAAGATTTTGTTGAGCATACGTAGGATGTTGAAGCATGAGGATGAGACGGCGTTGATTTGTCTGGTCATCGAGAGGGAGGAGTCCAGGATGAAGCCCAGGTTACGTGCGTGGTCCGTTGGTATGGGTGCGGTTCCCAGGGCCGGTGGCCACCATGAGTCGTCCCAGGCGGAGGGGGAAGATACTAAGATGAGGACTTCCGTTTTGTCCGAGTTTAGTTTTAGACGGCTGTTCTTCATCCACTCGGCTACTTCTTTCATCCCCTCGTGTAGGTTGGTTTTGGCGGTGTTTGGGTCTTTGGTGAGGGATAGGATCAGCTGAGTGTCGTCTGCGTAGGAGATTATGTTGAGGTTGTGTTGGCGCGCAATGGATACGAGGGGACTCATGTATATGTTGAAGAGGGTGGGGCTGAGTGAAGATCCTTGGGGTACGCCGCAGATGACTTCGGTGGCCTCTGATCTAAAAGGGGGGAGGCGGACTCTCTGGGTTCTTCCGGCGAGGAACGAGATTATCCAGTCCAATGCTTTTCCTTGTATTCCGACGTTGCTGAGGCGTTGTATAAGGGTGTTATGACAGACTGTGTCGAAGGCTGCGGAGAGGTCGAGTAGGATGAGGGCAGCAGTTTCTCCGTTGTCCAGTAGAGTTCGAATGTCGTCTGTTGCTGCGATGAGGTCAGTTTCGGTGCTGTGTTTGGCTCGGAAGCGGGATTGTGAAGGGTCGAGGGATTTGTTGGATTCGAGGAAGGCGGCGAGTTGACTGTTGACGGCTTTCTCAATTACTTTGGCAGGGAATGGGAGGAGCGAAATGGGGCGGTAGTTCTTAAGTTCAGTGGGGTCTGCTGTAGGTTTCTTCAGGAGGGCGCTGAGTTCGGCGTGTTTCCAGTTTTCCGGGAAGGTGGCGGAGTTGAGGGAGCAGTTGATGACGTCTCGGAGATGGGGTGCGATAATGGAGTCTGCTTTGTTGAAAATGTGGTGGGGACATGGGTCGGTTGGCGAGCCTGAGTGGATGGAGTTCATCAGGCGGATGGTGTCTTCAGTGGTGAATGGGTTCCAGGCGTAAAGGTTGTTGGAGGGGGGTTTTAGTTCGGAGGTAGGTGGGGTGGGCTGGTCTCCAAAGCTGTTATGTATGTCAGCGATTTTGTTGCGGAAGAATGAGGCTAGAGTCGCAGAGGTTTTGGGATGGAATGATGTCGTTGGTGCCGGCGGTGGGGTTGGTAAAGTCTTTGACGATGTTGAATAGTTCTTTGCTGCTGTGGGCGTTGTTGTCGAGTCGATCCTTGAACGCTGATTTCTTGGTGGATCGGATCAGTTGGTGGTGTTTGCGGGTGGCGTTCTTGAAGGTAGTCATGTTGTCAGCGGTTGGGTTATTTCGCCAGGCTTTCTCGAGGGTGCGACAGATCTTCTTGGATTTCTTAAGGTCATCATTAAACCAGGGGGCTTTTTTGCTGCTTTGCTTGATTTGATGGTTTTTCAAGGGTGCTAATTCGTCCACGCTGTGGGTGATCCATTGTGTGAGGTTGGTGGCTGCTTGGTTTGGGTCCGATGATTTTGCAGGAGGGTTTTGGTGGAGCGATGTAAAGAGCTGGTCGGTGGTAATTTTATTCTAGTTTCTCCAGGGAATTGGTTGTGGGTGGTTGTAGGTCGTAGTCTTCTTGTAGTTTAAGTGAACGCAGCTATGGTCCGTCCAATGGAGAGCTGTGGTGTGATTAAAGGAGATATGCTTGCTGGAGGTGAAGATTGGGTCGAACGTGTGCCCGGCAAAGTGGGTGGGGGTGTCAACAAGTTGCTTGAGTCCAAGATTGGCGAGGTTGTCCAAAAGGGTGGTGGTGGTGGTGGTGGTGCTGTCGTGTTTTTTTTTTTTTTTTTTTTTTTTTTTTCCAGGTGGAAGTTGAGGTTTCCCAGTAGGATGTGGTCCTCAGAGGGGAGGGCGTGGGGGCTGATTAAGTCAGTGATGTCTTCGCTGAATTGTGCGCGGGATCCGGGTGGTCTATAGATGAGGGTGCCCTTGAGTGTGGTCTTAGGGTCGGTGTGGATCTGGAAGTGAAGGTATTCGGCGGTTGTGAGGTTGTCATCGGAACTGGTCGTGATGCGGATGGTGTTTTTATGAACGATGGCGATTCCTCCTCCTGTCTAGTTCATGCGGTCCTTTCGGATGATCTTGTAGCCGTCCGGGATGGCTATGGCGATGTCGGGGGCTGAGGAGGCGTTCATCCAGGTTTCTGTTAGAAAGGCGACGTCCGGCGAAGTGGTGTCGAGTAGGTTCCAAATTTCAATGGCGTGTCTGTGGACCGAGCGGGTGTTGAGCAGGATGCATTTCAGGTGGTTAGTGTCGGAGTTCTGTTTGGAGTCTGTGGATTTGGTGTGGATCCTGATGCAGTCGAACTTGCAGGAGTGGCAGGTGAAGGATCCATGGGTTTGTCCTGGGGCGGCTTGGTTGTAGTTTGGGAGTCGGCCGGGGTTAAGTGCTGAGAGGGTTGCGGCGTCGTACGTTATGCGGGAGGAGTGGGTTTTGCGAGGACCAGGGGTTCTGGCGCTGGGCGCGGTCCAGGCACGGACGGGCGTAGACGGGCTTACCTTTGGCGCGCATAGGGGTGACCGCTGCGCGTGGACACTGCGCGCAAATGCATCTGACATAAGTGGAGGGGGCGGAGCGAGGGAGGAGCAGCTGGGAGGCGGGAGCGGGGTGGAGAGGACGGGCTCCGAGGCACAACAACAAGATAGCAGCAAAAGCAAAACCGAAACAGGATGGGGCCCAAAGTAGGAATACGCTGTGGGCAGTGTCACCGGCACAATCGGGTATTAACAATTGTATTTAAATCGGTGATGTGAGCGCTACAATTACAACTGCACTAACAAGCAATACAAATAATAAATAATGGTCTAAGCTTCACAAGCGAGCAATGCACAGATGAGCTATACCGATAGGAATGCAAAAAACGAGCAATGTATAAGTGAGGCTAAGCGCTATATTATTAAAGTAGGCTCCTTTACAGTGTACACACAGCAAGGGAAAACTGGCCAACACATATCTGCAGCGTTTTCGATAGCAAGGAGCACAAGACAGGGTTGCCCCCTGTCACCTTTGCTGTTTACGTTGGCCATCGAGCCCTTCGTTATGTGGCAATAGAGGATTGGTCTAACCTGGAGTATCCCCCTGGCTAATACCATACATGGTGTTTTATTCTATGCAGATGATATGCTTGTGTACATCCGAGATGTTGAGACCGATCTCACTCCGCTATCACAAGATATCTTAGCCTTTGCCCTGGTCTTGGGTTTAAGAGTCCATCCTGAGAAATTGCATTTCTTCCCTTTCACGCGAAAGTGGTCGAGAAATCGATTCTACTAGGAGCCCACAGCTTACACTGAGTCACAACTATGTTTTGTTACCTCTGCTTCAATATGCACAACCCATACTGACCTATTGAACGATAACCTGGGGAGGGCCACAAGAGCCTAGCGGGCCCAGGTGATCGTCTGGTCCTCTTTGTTACTCTCCACTCTGGGACGTATAGCAATTGCCCAGATGTTGATGGTCCCAAGACTACAACATTATTAATGAAATCTTCCCCTTGCGGTACCAAGAAGGAATCCAGGCAGCTAGACGTCCTACTGATAACCCTCATTAGGGGATCGTGGTGGCTTAGAATACAACTGGTGAAGCGGAGACTCCCACAGGATGAGGGAGTGTGGGGAGCCCCAGACTTTTATGGGTATTAACTGGCAGCTCAATTTCAGTGGCCAACTAGATGGTTTGTAGGAACCCATCTGCAAGAAATTAGATGCTCAGTTGACCAGGCCCAAACAGGGTACCTAAACAAGCTGCTAAGTATTTTAAACTTGTCAGCCATCTTATTATCGGGATTCTGTTTTCTGCCATTTTATAGCGGTGGTTCTGAGTGTACCTTTCAAAGTACGCTCAGAACATGCCACGAGTTACGGCATGGGTTTGCCGCTGTAGTAACCACGACTGGTAAATTTCAGTTATTTGTTGCTTTTGAGCCAGAACCCCTGCACTGTATGGATTCCCATCGGAATCAGGCCCTCCTATGGCCTCAGAACTGGAGACGTGGGAGGAAGCTGGTCTCTACACTCTGGGAGATCTTTACGTCCAGTTCAACCTCCTGAAAGGCCAGCTTCTGCGAGAAAGGCAGATTAGAGGATACTTTAGAAGGCTCCGATAATGGAGACTAAGAATAGCCCCATCAATGCCTTATTGTAGGATCTACATACTACGGGAAATGGCCGTAGATTGGTAACCTGGTTGTACAGAGCAATCGGAGATCACACCAAAATCTCCCTACAACCCCCTCAGAGAAGCATGGGAGGAACTATCAGCGAGAGTATTGCACAACAAGGAATTGCAGAAGGCCTTGGCATCACCCTGAAAGTTCTCTAGAAGCACAAGATTCCGCTTCATTCCATTAAATATCATGCATAAGGCTTATTTAACACCACAGAAAATTGGCCACATGTTTCCGGGGGCGTGCACAGACTGCTTTCGTTGCTACCACTCTCCCGCAGACTTCAAACATGTCCTTTGTGAATGCCAGTCGCTGAGAAACTACTGGGAATACAATCTATACGGGCATTAGCTGATTAAAGTTAACATCGGTTGAGGCCTGCATGATAGGCATATTTCCAAGATTCTCTAGCATAAAGTTTCTACGAGGTTTACAGATCTGCTAGCTAAACGATGCGTTGCAATGCGCTGGAAGCCAGTTCGCCCCCGACTATGGCTTCCTGTCTAACAGACGCCATATTCTGGGCTGAAATGTAGAGTAGTCTTAGTATATATGGGGAAACCCAATAACCCTTGTAGGCTTGGGCAAGGTAAATGATTGAGGTAAGAGGTGTCTACAAGGGATTTTGTTTATAAACTAAGTACATATAATTTAAGAAAAATATCCCTTTCAGGATTCGTAAATCAATTGAACCTGACTGTATCCATAGGATAACTAGTATATTCCAATGTTGTTCAGACAGGTACATTCAATGAAGAGCAAAAAGAGGAGAAATTAAAAAGCACACAGCAAACTGATTTTATATATAGGAAAAAAACTTATATTTGACTCAATCATGGGGATATAGCGAAATCAATCAAAGAACAAAAGTCATGAAAGGCTGTACATATAACTTCACAGATCAATTCACAACATAGCATCAACTCCGTAAATTAGTAAGGAAAATCCAGTTCATAAATGAAAAAGGTTTCTTCCAATGCATAAATGCTGTGGAGATAATGTTATTGGTCGACGTTTCGGTCTTCCTTGTCGTCTATGAGACCATCAGGACTAGTGTTTTTCCAAAAAAGAAAGCCCCTTGAAGTAACTGAGCACAAATTGCCACTGGTTTCTCCAATGAACGATTATTTTCTTCAATCCAGGAGATCTGAAAGTGTAATGCTGAACACTCAGTATTACAGAAGTTTAATGATAGCCGCAAAAAAGCCAAGTTCGTGGTATTAATCTCACGATTGGCGATGGGACCCTCCGCAGTATCGAGTAGACCTGTACACAAAGCTACTCTCAATTTTGCCCTTTTTATAGCTTAATCTCTTGCAAATGCGAGACCTATTGCATTTACACACACGCACAAACACACACACACACACACACACACACAGAGAGCCACACACACAGAGCCACACGCACATTGTGACTACCTATATTGTTCGTGACTACTATTTTAATGTATCGAACACCTATAGAAATCCAAGTAACTAAACTGAAAAGGCTGGGACTGAAAATCGCATTGGATGGCGGTAAAGATGAAGGTGTTTTCTGACGATGGCCAAAACGTCCTACAAAAACCTGTACTATTCCTGATAAACATGGGTCGGGGAGGGGGTGTAAAATGGATATGGTGAAGTATGTAACTAAAATTGGCTGCGGTGCAGGCAGTTCCTCTTTTCTAGTTCAATGACTTATGGGGAAGGGCAAGAGACACAAGCCTTTATAATCTCGAGCAATTTACACTCCAACACTGGCCATTTTAAATGTACTGTGTTAATGATATGTTGATCTTTTTCAGCAAAACAAGACTCCAGTTTGAGCAAAATAAGATATTGGGCGTTGCGTTGGGCAATGTCTGCCAATGTACATACATCTAAGGAGAAGAAATACCACTCTATTGCACAGTGGAAGAGTCCTTTCAGGTCGCATAACTGCACTTTGAGATAAAATAGCTCTTGTAAGACATGCATACCACTTCGACACAGTCTATAATCTGGTTCAATACTAGCATGCACTGAAGGAATGCCGTTTGAGGCTGGCTTGATACCAGTTAACCAATTGGTCAAATTCTAAATGCAGAGCTACAAGTTCATCTTAAGGAACCGCGGCGGCTATGATTTACGTGGACAATTACTTCCGCATCTAGACTTTTCCATGGCGGGCATTTTAGTTTGAAGTAAGGGACAATGCCTAATAATATTGCTGGGGCACAAATAGCGCGACAATCAAGTTGTGCACAGCAGCTCGGTTAATTAGGGTTTCCAAGGCTGAAGTTTGAGCGAGAATTGGAAGGAGAGCAAACGTTTAAATGACAACTCAATTTTCAAAATGATGGCGAAAAAGCCCCTTTAATGCCAATGTGATTGGCTGCTGGCAGACCCCCGTAGGGTAGGGAGTACCAGGCAGCTTAAGCCCGAACCCAGTAGTAAATCGTGGCAGTTCTCCACTGAGAGAAGATTGAAAACTGGTCAGGGGAGGGGGACGAGTACAAGCCCAACACCACAGAATGGTGGAACTTCTCCTCTGTAGATTAACCACTCACCTTTATCGTAGCAGGGCTGAAAGCCGATGCAGGTTCGCGACAGCGCCACTGTCCATCAACAAGAGCCTTACCTAATCCATAAAACATCAGTGTACTAGACCAGTGGCCGGAGTCTGATATACCATTATCAGTAACTATCCCCTGAATGTGTGAAATAACACTATTCAACAGGTCAAGATGTATAATTTAGAAACAAAAATATGTACACAGGTAACCACTCACTGCAAACAAAAAATGTGTGAGCAGAGAGAGTGCCTCACGGTTGCAACACCTGAGTGGGTTCTCGGCTAGCAATTGCTGGTATACCCACTTCTCATCCTCAGTCACTCTCTCTGTGTGAAGACCAAAGAAGTACACACTAACATTCAAATGTGCACAGGTGAGACTAGTGACAGACAGTGAACAAATACAAACACTTATTGTGGAAAGTGTGTATAAATACACCTGCGACCCCCATAAGAGAAAGGTAAAAGCCTGGTGAGGTTTTGCTGGCTATCAATCTTTTATTCCGGTGCTGCAAAGCCTCCCAATTAAAAAATGGTTACTTGTATACCATCATTATTTATTTAGAACCGACATGTTTCGTTGCTCCTATTTCAGCAACTTCATCAGGGCAAAGATGGGGTTCTCTATTCTCAGCCTTCACACCTTATTAATAACTGGACCTTATGATTGCCACGTCTTCACGTACCGGCAATCATGTATCGGACTCCATGTCAACTGATCACGTGTTCACCTCAGGCTCCGAGTATCGCAAGCCCCTAGTGCCGAGTCCCTCCGGCGCTTCCGACGACGACAGCGCCACCACAACAACCAGGTCCGCGCTACATAAGGCCGCGGGAGCCCTAGTACACACCGTGCACCCTACACTCAACAAATGCTCTCCAGAAACAACAAAAAATACAACTGGCACTTTCCCACAAAAAATATCGCACACAGTGGTCTATCAACAGCAACATGAGACATAAAGAGTACAATTTAGAAGCCTAACTCACCATCCCTGGAAAATATCAGGGATAACATAAACATTGCATACAGCGCCCACTATATTCATAAGACAATATTTGGCACTATAAGACTCAAATGACTATATCTTCTTAACAATAGAAGGATCATAACTCCAACACGTGTGGAGATTTGTGTGTTGCATTCTGTATGTTCAACATAGGTCTTGAAAATTGGTATTTTGTGTTGAAGAGCATGCTCCGGTTCACCCATCAAAACACATGTGGGATGGGGTGGGGTGGGGTGGGGCGGGGGGGGGTGACTAGAGGGGACAACGCTGAGAATCCCATAAGCCACACGATACTGTCATCTGTAAGTAAGTAAATTACGGGTGGGGTATAAAACATTGTCACCCTACAAAAACTGCTCTATTTCTGGATTATTGCCGATTCTTTGAGTGTTTTATTGGAGGCATAAAGTCAAGGCATGGGGCCGAGAGCAGCGCGCGCTCCTCCCTGGAATGGGGCGGGGGAGGGGGGATCAAAGGCTAACATTAAATCCCCTTGAAATGGACCCCCCTCCTCCAGTTCAAAGTGAAGGGGGCACCTCATGCTTTGCTCCAAATGTCCAGTTATGAAAAGGGCTGCTCTTTCGTTTCCCCGAAGGGCCTCTTCAGGTCTGCGGAGAGAGTTGGGAGGGAGGGAGGTGGAGGGCAGGCAGGGAGAGGTGGAAGGGAACAGAGGGGAAAAGAGGGTGAGGAAAAGAGAAAACGTGGAGAGGGAAGTCTAACAGGGTGTTAGGAAGCAGGTGATCGAAGCAAGGAGTAAAAAGACATAGCGGAGGGGTGATGGGAGGACATACCCATGGAAAGGGTGAAGAACGGTAAAAGAAAAAATAAGGTGAGGTATCGGGAAGTGGGGATGGGAGAATAGCGTGGGGGAGGGGTGAGTGAAGCGAGGGAGGGAGGTGGAGGGAATGAGTGAGGGGAAAGGGGGGGAGGGAGATGATTGCAGGTCTGTAAGATGGAGCAAGCAGGCAGCAGCCGAGCTAGGGCAGCGGCACGAGACGCCCGCGGCCGTACATCACACACCTCTTCATATTGTGTCTTTAATACCAGCGGAACACGGGAGCCCGTTGTGGAGGGCGCGCTGATGGCTGCGGGGGGAGGCTGTGGGCTCCCCGCCCTGGGGCTTCTCTTCCTGCTTCTCGGCTTTGCTGTGGGTGAGTAGGTTTCTGGTTCCAGAGGCTCCGAGTTGCGGTGTATAGGGCTGTAGCCAGCTCATAGTAGGTCTCAGCTGATAGCCACGCTTGGATCAGGGGCGGGAGACAACAGTCGTTCTCCGTGGCCTGCGTGCATCGCAGACTCTCTTCTAGGTGGGCGGTGATTGTGACGGGGCTAGCCCCGACAGGAGTCAGGCAGTGCTTATGGGGGAGCCTCCGTCTGCCCTGGCGGCAGCGGCAGACATCCGGAGAGTCCCGGCTGCCCTGGGGGTCCATGTCCGCCTGGCGCCCTGATGGTCCCCCCCCCCCCCCCCCCCCCCCGCCCCCCCAGACGGGGAGCGCCACTGGCGTTGTTCACTTCAATGAGAAAGAAGTGTGTAAAACTGCGCAGAAACAGGCCCAAAGGAAACACACCGGATGTGTTTGATGCAAAGGGGAAGACTGCAGAAACGGCGAGAAGACGGGAGGGGGAGAGGGAAGAGGGTGGCGGAGAGAGGGAAAGCGCTGCCTTTAATCTTTTACCCCCGTCCCTTTGAAACTGGGCACCCGACTTCCTGCTGGGGTAAAAGGTTCCTTATCTTCTTTATGGGGCCATCTGGACCCATAAAGAAGATAAGAAAACTTTCACTTCAGCAGTAAGTCAAGGAACCCAATCTGAAAAGGGCGGGGCTAAAAGAGAAAGGAAAACGTCTCCAGGACCTCTTCTCCAATGGCTGGCCACCGTTTAGGAGGCCAGCCAATGGAGCAGAGGGGCGAGGCTGAACTCTCGCTAGTGAAGTTCTCCTCAAAACATAAAATCTTGCGAGCTCGACTGTGCATGTGCGCAGTACAGCACGCGAGACCTAAAAAGATCAGAGGAGCACTCAACCCAGCAGAGCATCCCATATTTGCCCATCTAGTCATTCCACCTGTATCTAAATAGGATTCAATTTTCTCTTCAGCCCATACCCTCAGGTTCAACACTTATTTAGCTCTTTCTGTACTTGTTGGCTCTTTCTGCCCATGAAATAACTCTGATTTGAGGGCCAGCTACTGACGTGCCTGTACATAGTGTTTGCTAAAAGCTCCAGTCTTAGATATGTGATGTACAGTGTAAAAGTGCTTGTTGCAAAGATTTGTTTGTTTGCTTCATGTCACCATTTAGATCCAAGTCAGATCCCAGTAAGATGGTCGGGGATAATAGAACTGCTGCCAAGTACTACATGGTCTATACGATCACAGGATTGGCTTACTCTTCCTGTTTTTACAAGCTTGTTACATTAGTACTCCTAAGAATTCTGTTATTCAGACACCAAGAAACTATTCTGTTAGTTGTGTATGCTTGTTAAGTAAATATAATTTCCTCATTTACCCCCTGTGTCTCTTTCTCTCACTAGGTGAGGCACAAGCCTTCGATGAAGAGTTCCAGAGGGAAACATCGCGTTACCGGCCCCAGCATCGGGGAGGTGCATCCCGTCGACGTGCTGCATTGGAGGGGGCCCCCTTGGCCATCCAGGGACCTGAGGCCTCGCCCTCCAGACTGACACGGCGATATGACTGGTGAAGACCAAGAGATGGGGGACGCTAGTGTCACCCCCTGAAGATACAACTGGACCTCTTGTAAGTTAGGTGTGGGTTACAAAGAGAAATTTTAGGGATATTTTGGATTCCTCCTTCCATAGATAAAATACAATATGGCCATCATCTGAGAGTCTTTCTCTCATGGTAATGGTTAGGGTTTGTGCTTTGGATTAATTAAGAATCGAAACATAAACCAGCCAATAGATAATCCTTTTGAAGAGGCTTTTCGTCTCTTTCTGAAAATTATTCTCTTAAGGTATTGCCTGGTTAATCTCTACTTACCATTTCTTATCTTATTCCATTTTTATCATTTATTTGTTCTTAAAGATTTTTCAGAAGTTTGTTGCAGGAAATGGAGATGGCATGTTCTGTGTACCTGTGCCAACCTCATGCAGTTAACACGTAGATTTGGCTGGCTCTTTATCCCTGTGCTAGTCCCTAGTGCTTATCCAGTTCTATAGGTGATCGGTTGACTTTCTCTATCTGTGCAAGTCCCTAGACTATACAGTCCTAGAACTGTATAGAACAAGGGACTTCTAGAAGTCACAGGCTCATCTTAGTACAAGTTCTGGAGTCCATCCTCTTAGCACATAACAGCTCTGTGTTCCAGTGTCACTCCTCCCCAGCCCTACAGTCCTGGAGGTGACTGTCTTTCAATTCTTAGCCCTATCCTCTAAGTTAATCCGGCCAGTGGAGTGACCGAAATCATTATGCCCCTCCTAACTGCCTTCTTTGACTGTAGTCCCACCTATTCTCCCTTCCTCACTATCTCTTTTCGTGGTCTGTTTTTCTTTTTTTCCCCACAGGTACAGACTGCAACATGAAGAACCCTCTATTGAAGTTCAGAGCCCAACAGAAGAAACAATGTGGGGAAGGGGAAGGTTATTTTTTGCAGGAAGGCCTGATATCTTTTTTCATTACTCTTCCTCATTGCTCTGGCTTCTGTTCACTTTATTTAAAAATATATGGTTTTCTTTTTCTCCATAAAGCAGCTTTTAGTTCCTTATGCCAGCATGGCAGTGTCCCTGTTTAGCAATCTTGGGGCGTGGGTGGAGGGTGGGAGTTCTCGTTTGTGCTGCGGGAAGTTGGATACCAAATAATTTAATGAAATTGAGTATGCTTTTGGGTTACTACCAACTCTTGACCCCAGCCAAGGAACGCAAGGAGAACCGATGTGGGAGGCAGGATAAAGGGGGAAGTTGGGCTTCATGCCCTTTTGCATCGTGAAACTTGTATCTAGTTATCTAGGGTTCATTTAATACAAAAAGAAAATGCAAAAAAAAGTTCAACGTTGAAAGAATAAAAGATATGCGAGGAGACAAATACTTGTAGTGTTGCTTTGTTCAACTGATTCTGGATATCTTCCTTCGTTAGAAACGTGTCATCCTTACTGTTCATCACAATTGGATATTTTGAGGTTGTTTATCCTGATGCAACTGCTGTGAAATGCATCCTGCTAGAAGTATGACCTGAGCTTAATGGTTAGTCCCCAGATGCATTAATTTTTCTTCTGATGGCTTTTGACCCCAAAGAAGGGTACAACGTGGTAGTGCTTTTTAGGCCTCGCATGCGCTGCATGGGGGGGGCCTCTTGGAATTGATCAGCTTTTTTTGCCCAAAAACGTGCATGCTTTGCATTGCTATCAATTGCAGCGTGTGCACGTTTGGCGTTTCCCCTGCGGGAGCGAGCTTTGGCGACATTGGTTTGTAATTATCTTGCAAACAGATGGTGCCCCTGCTCGCTCCTGCAAGGTAAACGCTGTGTGTGATGAGTTTTCACTCAGTTAACTTTCGCGGCTGCGGGGCCCGCGCTTGTGTTTCAGCGCTTGTCATTGAAGGTACTTGGAACGGCCTTCCACATCTCTCTTCCATGCTACCGCGCCACCTGCTTAACCAAACTCCAATTTTCTCCCCGAGCCACTCTGTGTGCTCGCTTAACAGGGGGACCGGGGCCGCCCGCTACATCACACATGACTTCAGGGTGTCTGCGAGGGTTAGAGGGACGGCAGAGAAGACGGGACCAATCAATCGATACAGTGAGAGACGCCCTCTCATATAAAGCTTACCTCCATCCGGCTGCTCGCTTAATGTAAGAGGTTTCGCCTGCTTGCTTAATTTGGGAGATTAAGTATTTTGTCCCCTTGCTTTTGAAGGCAGAGCAGAGGCTGCTCTGCCGAGGTAAATGGCATAGCAGTCATCTCATTTAATTTGGGAGACCGATTGGTCTGTTCTCTTAAGGTTGCAAATAGCGCTCTCATAGCCAGATTTGTTGAGTATAACTGCTCTTTTGCTACCAGATTTACAAGGATTCCCGTACGCTGGTGCGACTTTCCTAATTTTTTAGGTACAAATCACATCTCCCCATAGACCAAAGCGCTATGAGCTGTGCTCTTGACCTAAGCGATTCATAACAGAGCAGAGGGTTTTCACCCTTGGTGCATGAGGCTGACTGGGGTATAGTGGTGCTAATTTTTGAAATATTGAGTGATTTCATGGCATGTCAGTGGCATATGTTTCATACTTTGGACATCAGTAGTGTGATGGTGCACAACACTGGAATGCTACTGCTACTGTCGTAATGGTGGTAATGCTTGAAATAGTGTGGACATCTCTATAATGATGATGTCCACGCCCAGTATGGAGGCGTCCATAACAATGGCACCTACCCCTGGTATAATCCTGTATCCCTGTGATAAGATTTGCAATTTTTGGAATAAGATAGGCATTTCTAGGTTAATAATTACAAGTTAAGGCATCCTATATGAGTCTGCAGCAGTAGAACTGGGCGTACATGATGAAGATGACAACCTAATCTTAGAGCATCAAATATGCATTTATTTAAAATGCAAAATGTTTTTTTCAAGAAAGTTATATTTTTTTTGCTCAGAGGAATTGATAATATTTGCATTTGATAGCAAATTTGGGTGTTTTTTACAAACGGACAAGCTCATCCTAGTGAACAGCGTAAATGCATTTTGAAGTATATATTAAATGCAGTTATTTGAGCGATTTATAACTATTGTCTGAGACGCTAGCCTGGAAGGCCATATAACCTGTCTGCTGCTTGAACCTATATCACTGGAACTTGAGTGACAGCACAGCTGTATGGCCCTCTAAAATATGTTTCGTTCTGTGTACGTCCTGAGATAGTGAGAAATAATATATAACTTAAATCTACTTGGAATGGATAGGGCAAAAAAGTGAAAGGACTTGGAATGTATAAGTAAACAAGCATTGGCATAGCCAATAGGTTTTGCCTTTGGGACCTTATAAATGTTTAGCCATGCAACTTTTGATATTGTTGCACCAAGGATATTGTGCTGCATAACTAAATACTTAAAGGTCCCAAAAGCAAGACCTATTGGCTATGCCAATGCTTGTTTTTGTTTACTTTTGATTTCGTTGTAAAAAACTGTTTGTGCCTCTCAGGTCCATACTATTGATTTGGATTATATGTGAAAAGGTGAGCCATCAACGCTTCTAGGCTTCTTTCAGTTGTAAATAAGGAAACCTACATTTTTGCTAAGTGCTTGCTCTGTAGGTTTTTATGCATCTTGGTGCCTTAAAGAGTGCAACAAGCGCTACAAATTGACTGCTAATTGTACCTACCTAACTTTTCCTCCAGAAGAGGTCCTGAAAGCCAAGTGCTTTTACCGTCATTTAAGACACACAGGCTCCTGTGCTTTTTAGATTGGTTCTGCCTAGTGAATTGTACAGTCTTGACCTTTGAGGACTTTAGTGTGTAATGTTAGTCAGGAAGGAGGCTTCATGGTGCACACTATTTGCCCTCCACTACTTGGGACACTTTTTTGAGTGGTTTAGACTCTATTGCAGCACACTGTCCGGGGATGGCAGTTCAGTTTTGTAATAATGTGCTGGCTCAGTCACTCCTGGAAGAGCTTTAGTCATAAGATTCAGTTGACCCACTCATTTTTTTTTTCAACGATAAGGGCCCAGATGTAGAAATGTAACAAATGTTTGCCAACAGTATTTGTGGTCCTAATTAGACACTTTTAATACAAAGCTATCCAGATAATGCAGTATTCTCTATATTCCCTCCAACATGCGACTCAGGCCGTAGGCTTGGTGAGAGCTGATGACCAGAATTATTGACTGGCTCTGCAGTCAGACTAGTAATGCTACAAGACGAAAATCTGACAGCAATCTAGTAGGTGTCCCCATTAACGGAACACATATTTCACACCAGTGTTCCTCAAAATAACATTTCCTTTTGGATTAAATGTGTTGTATTTCAAAAATTTGTGATGCCATAGCTGATATAGAAAGAATAACCACTGTCAAATCAGCACGTTTTATTATTTTCAGGGGATTGCTGCTAGCTCTGTCATTAAATACTGTTGAATCAACTCTGCTGTTTACGTAGTTGACTGGGTATTTACTAGTTGGAGATTCCATTGTGGTGTCAGAACTGGCCCTCTTCTACAAGAGCTCAACCACCACATAACGGTGGCCTCTCGATGGTAGAGTAGTCTAACTGCAAGGGGCAAATGAACCTATAACAGTCTCAAAAACCATTTAATAGTGATACCACTGCATAGTGTCTGCATTCTTTTCCAGTAGGGATTAACTACTTTTTTCAGGACGTATGAATCGGGGGTGATTAAAACCTGGGCACTCTGGAATCTAGGTATTTCTGCACATCTGATTTTTTTTTTTTTGTTTTTTTTGCTAAACTTATTGCTTGTATCTAGCTGAAACATATTTAGCTTTCAGAGTAATTGGTGTTGCACTGGCATTGTTGTATTGAGCAATCACATATTTTACATTTCACAAACGTTTATTACCTACAAACATGACTTTCTGGTAGATACTTCTAACTGCAGATTCCACACCTTGTGAATATCCCCAGACACCAGACTGGATCAAGAAACTCAAAAAGCAGTGCTCCTGCGCATTGATTGGTGGTGTTGTATTATTCTGCGTTTGCTCCACTCCGCTCTTGGGGTGATGAGCGGGGCTGCATGTAAGTTCTACCCATGCTCGGTAATTACAGTTCCTTCCTTTCTGTGCAGACCTGGACCTCCAATCCCCTTCACTATGTAAAGAGATTTTTTTCTCTACATTCTTCCAGTGTGCAAGGGACCAGGTCACCTCTTAACATTAGTGGGGTTAAAGATTGTAAGAACTGCCGCAAACAGATCTCCGTGATGGATCCCCTTGAGTGTGCCTCTTATATTTAAGTTCAGCACACAATCCAAGGCCTACACTTACTATGCCCAGATGAATCCAAAAGCCATCTGAGAACATGAAGCTCTATTTTGTTGTTCCTATGGCCCCCCAGGACCTGCGCGTTTTGGATGCCTTAACTTGGTGTGCATACAGACTTTGGACACCACCATAAGATGAGTCTGCCACTAGACCAGCTAGCTCTACAGTCCCACTGCCACCACCCTGTATTCTACAGTGGTTTATGTAGTTTCTGGCAACCACTGAACATAACGACCCTGATTCCTCTGGTATTGTGAAAAACAATACAGTATTTCGCTCAGTCACTCGTGCTTACTTTTCTCAGAATACACACAGGATGACAATTGGAACGGTTTAAAAAAATTATGTATTCATCAATAGTCGGTCTAGTATGAAACTTATTCACTGCGACAATCAAAAGACAGGAGCAGACAAATGTGATCGCTAGCACCAATATTGTGTAAATAACGGATACATTTCTACCAAAGTGCTAATAAGATTAATATAAGCAGATTATATAAAACCATAGCCATGGCGTACTCCTACGATGTGTAGTCTACTTAAATGTACCTAGCCTAGATATGTAGGTGAAGCATGTGTATGTAAGTGTTAAGATCTATCCTAATGAAGCCAAGAATCCCCCGGGACGTGCTAACACCTCCCCTGATGGTTCTGAATAGAGGGCCCTGTCTCTGCATTGAGGATGACACCCCCCAAGGGATGTCAGGTCTTCCTGTTGAAGGATCAGCCTGCAGTCTCGGTCCAGCCTGGAAGGAATTCTCTCTTTCTGTAAGGGGGAGTTAGGGTCTTTTATAGTAAAGTGGTCACTCCAGAGTTTCTTCTAGAATCTATGTTTTTAAAACATTCGCCAATCCTCTGCTAATCCTTTTCTAAACAAACTTGATCATGCACAGCTGGCTGTTGGCCATGGATGAAAAAAGTGGTGACCCCTATACAGAATAAATCTGCCGTGCTTGGGGACAAATTCATGTACGTCTGGTTCAGGGATTAAGATAGGGTACCGAGAGCCTATTGTCGAAGAGATAGAAGTAAGCTACTAGGTAAAAGGTAACCTGTGTAAGACCGTTATGTCATGTGGATGGGACGAAAGTGTATGTAATCTGTAGGTACAAGATGGGACTATCCTAAAGGACATGACACTGTAACAAAACAAGAACAAGCATAAGATTATTTTGTGGGACTCCGCGTCTTCCCATCACTCATTCACCAGAGAATAAAACCATGCTTCCAGGTCTCTCTCTCTCCAATTCCAATAAAGAGCTGACTGAACCAGGACTATCTGTCCCAGGAGCCTTTGCGGACCGTGCAGCTGACGTTGCTTTTTCGCTCCAGGAGGTGCCGTTAAAGGACCTTGCCGGCTCCCGCAGCGCGGGACGCCTGTCACTACCGTTGTTGCTGCCAGAGGGAGACGGGACAAGGACTATCTGTCCAAGGAGCCTTTGCAGACCCTGCCGCTGATGTTGCTTTTTCGCGCCTGGAGGCGCGCTTAAAAGACCTTGCGGGCTCCCGCGGAGCGAGACACGCCAAGGTAAAACCTGAGCCGTGCCCAGGTAAAACCCGGGCCAAGGGCGGGCTCATCTGCGCCTGTCCGCGTCAGGACAAGGCTGGGCTGGGTCAGGCCCCTTGGCTCCACGGGAAAGGCACAGAGACCCTGCATTGGACCCACTCTACTTGTCTAAAAAGTAAGGAGATGGAGAAGCGCAAAAAAAGTCAAGCCCTCCGCCAAGGATCGTCCATCAGTTACATATTTCTTGACAAATGCAATGGGGGCGATAACTAGCAAAATAGAATCCGTGGAGGAGAGACTGGGGGCCACACAAAGAGCTTTGCATAGTGGTACAGCGACTGTGTCCGAGTCGGAGCAGAAAGATGAGCTGGAGCGCAATGTTGGGGTTAATGGACCAGGGAGCTCTAATCAAGTTGTCGGGACCCTAGCGCCTAATATCTCCGGGTCTGTAGTCCATACTAGCACTACACAAGGAGATTTTGTTGATACACTGTGCTCTCCTCCATCGAAAAAAAACAAAGGCATGTGGTAAGGACAATAAAGATGTATCTCCCCCGGCAACACTCAAGAAAACCATGATGCCCTCTACAAGGAAAGCAGCAAAGGCTTAGTCTCAAACACTGCCCTGGGCATTAGAAACATTGAGCATGTAGGGGACTTTTAGTTAACACAGCTTACTAACGTTTTGGAGGTTACCATTAATTCATTACTTGAACCACTAAATAGCCTTGACACATCTTTAAAAGTATTGATTGGTGCCAGTGTTTCGAAGTTAACACCTGGCTCAGGCTCTGTTCCTGATCCTGCCATCAAATTAAATCAGGACATACCCAATGCAATGTCATCTCATTTGGCATCAGCAACCAACAATTGTATTACAAATACTTCTTCGAATGCATCACAACAAGCAAAACCACAAATAGAAGAGCCCTATACACTGGGTGATGGTCGGACAAACACAACAGCTTGGTGCGGGGATCCTGGAAGGCCTAATGCTGTAGTCAGTCAGTGCAATGCAAGCCTAGGTGATTATCGAAAAGACTACCTCCCACCTGACGCTACCCCTTATGTCATCATTCTTAGAAATGTTCCACCCCTGCCAATTCACAAGGAAGAGGATCGGAAGCAGCTTAAGAATAAAACTGTATACTGGTTGGCAAAGGCTGCGGATTGGATATGTAGCGACGACTTGTATTGTAAGATAAATAACGTTGAACATGTTTCATGGGTGGGCTCACAGCCAAAGAAGGAAAGTGGCAATTGTAATATTTTAAATTTTAGGGACCAGTCCCTGGTATACTGGCTCATGGATAGGCTCCTTAGGAGTAACAATGTAAGGGGCCCCATTGAGGCAGTACCATTGAGTTACTTTTTAGGCCAGTAATAAATAGCGGTCCCTGGTCTTAACCTGCAGTCGTTAATATGCCATCTGCCATTGCCATTCCATCGCTTTTCCCCCCTAGATCATGTGGATTGACTTTATTTCTTGGGCTGTAATCTTTATGGAGTTAAAAATGGTGCATCCTATCCATTGTCTAGCATACAGGATATTGGAGATGGACAACTCGCGATCCTCTTTTATGACCAAGACGGATGTTGCTAATTTTCCTGAGGTTGTAGGGAATTCTTTAGAAGGTGAGTTGTCAAATGTTTATGCATGTGGTCAGCATAATCCGGTCTCCCCTGCTATGTCTAACCCAGTCGGTCTTACTACCTATGTATTACCAGCGAGCAATTCGCTGTCACTTAACGTTATGTTGCAGGGTGAATTGGAATTACCTGTGGCATCTATTAACATTGCGCCTTTGGACGGCAGGTTCCATCTTTGCTATCTGAGGGGACTACTTGTCACAATAATATGACTGCCTATGGAGGACTATTTTGGAATATTGCAGGCTTATTGCACAAGTTAAAAATTAATGAGTGGGCCGTCTTTATCAAATGATATAGTATAATATGCCTACAAGAAACATGGATGCGAGATATTGTACATATAAGACTGGATCCGGAAATTTTTGCGTAGCAGTACCCCTGCGCATCGGTAGGCGTCGTCTGCGGCTCCGTGTCCGTCGTCTGCGTCGTTGGCGCCGGGATGACGTTGTCGGAGTACTTAGACGCCGCCCTCCCACGCTGACGTCTGTTCTTCTTTTTTCCGCGCCAGCAAGCGCAGGTGCAGAGAAAGTGGTACCCTTTAGTCAATTTTTGACAACTTTTTGGATCTTTTTGATCTGTTTTTCGAGTCGACGGTGCTGGTAGGGAGGCCCGGGTTCAAACCCTGCGTCGACTGCATCCGACTGTCGGTTACTGACCCCCATCGCCGGTGTCTGCATTACCTGGGGCCCGACCACGATGACAAGTCGTGGCCGGACTGCCGATCATTGACGTCGAAGGCTAGGCTGGAGCGGTCCCGCAAGCGCCTCGAGCTCCGGCAGTCGGCCCGTGCCGCTTAAAGTCCCGGTCCGGAAGGAGGTCGAGGGACGGGTCACGGGGCCTGAGTCATCATAGCTCCGGGAGTCGACACCACTCATCGGGCTCCAAGTCCTCAGGTAAGAGGCACAATAAGTCGAAGAGGCGTCACCACTCTTCTGACTCCCCCTGACGCTCGCGCAATGCGGCCGGGGGTTCGGGTGACACCGCCAACGCGGCTCCGCCGGAGCTGCAGGCATCGTGGCCTGCTCCATACCCCCTGGTCCCTGGGCAGAACGCGACGCCGGAGGAGATCGAGGCCTTCCATGGCCATGAGGTCGCTCACTCCTCCGTCAGGTTCCGCGGCGCCTTCGGGCCAAGCGGCCCGACTGGGTCCCGAAACGGGCCGGGTGCTTCGGCCCCGGCGCCGTCGGCGACTTCAGTCCCGACGCCGCACGGTTCTGCTGGATCCGGGTCGTTGCTGGTCGACCTTACGACCTCGCCGGCGCCGGCCCCCAGGGTGTCGCCCCCGTATGACGCCGTCCCTGGTCCTACCCTCGATTCGGGTCCGGCGCCGGAGCTGCGCTGCTCGACGCCACTCTCGACCCCGATGGGAGATTTTTACTTCTATGACCCGGCCCCATTCTTTGACCCGAAGTATCAGGAGATGGGTGACGAGGAGGATTGGGAGGGGTCTGAGGACCCTCTGGCACGTGAGTTTCAGCCTTATCAGGACTGGGCAGGTGAGCTAGGGGATGTCAGTGGTCTGGACACTTCGCCAGACACTGGTTTTGTCTCCCCTCCTACCTTGGCTATGGAGGAGGGGGCTGCCTATAGTGTGGTGTTGACGCGGGTGGCCAAGGCCTTTTCCCTTGAACTCCCAGTCGCAGCCGTGAGGACTAACGTCCTCACTTAGGTCCTTAAACTGCAGGCTGGCTCTTCTGAGCCTCTGCTGCTGTTTAATGAGGCCTTATCTGACATTATTCTGGGCACCTGGTGCAGGCCCGCTACAGGTCCCCCTGTAAATAGGAACGTGGCCAGACTCCACCGGCCGGCTCCGGGCGACCCTTGCTTCTTGTCTACCCACCCCACCCCCGAGAGCCTGGACATACAGGCCTCTAACTCCCAGACCGCATTCCTAACTGCTCCCCCCGATTCTGGAATCCAAGAGGTACAAACAGTATGGCAAGAAGATGTTCTCCTCACTGAGTTTAGGGTTGCGGACCGTTAACACTGCGTGCCTCCTGGGCCGTTATACCCACTCTCTGTGGGACACGGTCGCGGCCGTGCTGGCAAAATGTCCGGAGGAGGTCCGGACTAAACTCACCCAAGCCCTTGTGGAGGGTCGAGATGCGGCATGGTATTCCATCCGGTGTGGACTGGATACAATGGACTCTCTAGGTAGAGCGATGGCAACGACGGTGGCGATTCATCGCCATGCCTGGCTGAGGTCCGCTAACTTTTCAGCTGATGTCCAAAACACCCTTATGGACATGCCGTTTTATGGCCGTCGCCTCTTTGGCGACAAGGCAGACAATGCGCTTGAGCGCTTTAAGGACTCCGGGGCTACGTCCAAGTCCTTGAGCCTGTCGGGCCCGCGCCAGCAACCTGCTGCCTTTCGCTCCTTTTGTGGCCAAGGAAGGGGCGCCCCCACACGTCCTGCCAGCCACGGGCAGCAGACTTACATCCAGCGCGGTGGCGGACGTGGTAACCGCCGTGGGGGTGCCCCGGGACAACGGTGAGGCCAGTCCACATCCACCCCCGCAGCATCCGCCTCAAAGCCTTCCTAGTCCGAGCTTTCAGGCCCACGACGCCAGTGGGGGGCAGGGTTCGCCATCACCTCCTTCACTGGCGGAACATCACTACGGACAGGTGGGTGCTGCAAATCGTCTGAAGGGGCTACTCCCTCCCCTTCAAGGCGACCCCTCCAGCCATACCACTGCAGTACCACCGTGTGTCGGGGGATCACTTGAATCTTCTGCGAGAGGAAGTTACGGCCCTCTTGGCCAAGAGGGCCATCGAGCGCATTCCTGGCCCAGAAGTAGGGTGTGGTTGTTACTCCCACTACTTTCTGGTTCCCAAGAAGGGCAAAGGGGGCCTACGCCCTATCTTGAACCTGCGGAATGTCAACGGCTTCCTCCGGAAGGAGAAGTTCAAGATGCTGACTTTGGCTCAGGTCTTAGCTGCCCTGGACCCGGGAGACTGGATGGTAGCGTTGGACTTGCAGGACACTTATTTTCACATCCCCGTCCTGCCGGCCCACAGGCACTACCTGCGGTTCACGGTAGGCCATGAGCACTTTCAGTTTACCATGCTCCCCTTCGGCCTTACCAGTGCCACACGGGTGTTCACGAAAGTGATGGCGGTGGTCGCAGCTCATCTGCGCAGGTTAGGGGTTTCAGTCTTCCCCGTACCTTGACTGGTTGTTGAAGGCGGGCTTGCCCCAGACAGTCGTCAGCCACCTCCAGACTACGGCCGACCTCCTGCACCTGCTGGGGTTCTCCATCAATGTTCCGAAGTCACACCTATTTCCGTCTCAGAAGCTCCTCTTCATCGGAGCGGTTCTAGACTCGGCGCAGTTTCGGGTTTATCCTCCCGAACAGCGGGTTCAGGATATTCAGGCTCCGATTCCGATCTTTCAGCCGTTATCCCGAGTCTCGGTCAGGTTGACGCTGCGGCTTCTGGGGCTGATGGCCTCCTGCATCCTTCTGGTGCATCACGCCAGGTGGCGGATGTGGGCTCTGCAGTGGGACCTGAAGTTTCAGTGGGCCCAGTATCAGGGCAACTTGTCCGACCATGTCTTGATCTCGGAGGGCACTGCAAGACAGTTGCAGTGGTGGCTCACGGACCGCGATTGGGTCAGCAGCAGAACCCCCCCCCCCCCGTACCCCCTCCCCCCCTTTCCAACCGGAGCACGTAGTTGTGACGGACTCGTCCCTCCAGGGCTGGGGGGGGCCACATGGGAGAGGCGGAGATCAGAGGCCTCTGGTGGAATCCCGGCTCCACATCAACCTTCTGGAGCTGCGGGCGATCCAGCTTGCACTGAAGGCATTCCTCCCCTCTGTCCAGGAGAGTGTAGTGCAGTTGTTCACGGACAACACCACCGCCATGTGGTACTGCAACAAACCGGGTGGGGTGGGGTCGTGGACCCTATGCCAGGAGGCTCTACGCCTCTGGCAGTGGCTGGAACAGGGCGTGACCCTGCTGGTTCAACACCTGGCAGGTTCCCTGAACGCCGGAGCGGACAAACTCAGCCGTCGATGCATGATGGATCGGGCCCAAGTTATCCTTGTGGCTCCGGACTGGGCACGAAGATACTGGTATCCCGAGCTACTCAGCATGTCTGTCGATCCCCTGATTCGTCTGCCTCTTCAGGAGGACCTTCTGTTGCAGCAGCAGGGGACGGTCCTCCACCCGAACCTGTCCAGTCTCCACTTATCAATCAATCAGTGACACTTGTAGAGCGTGCTACATACCCGTAGGGTCTCAAGGTGCTTGGGGGGGGGGTGCCGGGGGGGGGGGGGGGGAGGGGGGGGGGAGTGCCGCTACTGCTCGAACAGCCAGGTCTTCAGCTTCTTCCTGAAGGAGAGGTGGTCTTGGGTCAGGCGCAGGTCGGTCGGGAGGGAGTTCCAGGTCTTGGCGGCCAGGTAGGAGAAGGACCTTCCTCCTGTAGTCGCTCTTCGGATGCGGGGGACGGCGGCGAGGGCGTGGTTGGCTGATCGGAGGTGGCGTTTGGGTGCGTAGAAGTTGATCCGGCTGTTGAGGTAGCTCGGGCCTTGGTCGTGTAGGGCTTTGTGTGCGTGGGTGAGGAGGCGGAAGGTGATTCTTTTGTTGACGGGGAGCCAGTGAAGGTCTCTCAGATGTCCGGTGATGTGGCTGGTTCGTGGGATGTCGAGGATGAGTCTGGCTGAGGCGTTCTGGATCCGCTGGAGTCTCTTCTGGAGCTTGGCGGTGGTACCGGCGTAGAGGGCGTTGCCGTAGTCCAGTCGGCTGGTGACGAGGGCCTGGGTGACGGTCTTCCTGGTCTCGGTGGGGATCCACCGGAAAATCTTCCGTAGCATGCGTAGGATGTTGAAGCACGCCGAGGAGACGTTGTTGACTTGTCTGGTCATGGAGAGGGAGGAGTCCAGGATGAAGCCCAGGTTGCGTGCATGGTCTGTCGGTTTGGGTGCGGTGCCCAGGGCGGGGGGCCACCAGGAGTCGTCCCAGGCGGAGGGGGAAGAGCCCAGGATGAGGACCTCCGTCTTGTCCGAGTTCAGTTTTAGGCGGCTGGTCGTCATCCACTCGGCTACCTCTCTCATCCCTTCGTGCAGGTTGGCTCTGGCGGAGGCGGGGTCGTTGGTCAGGGAGAGGATCAGCTGGGTGTCGTCGGCGTAGGAGATTATGCTGAGGTTGTGTTTGCGTACGATGGCTGCGAGGGGGCTCATGTAGACGTTGAAGAGAGTGGGGCTCAGAGATGATCCTTGAGGGACGCCGCAGATGACTTCGGAGGCCTCTGACTTGTACGGTGGTAGGCGGACTCTCTGTGTCCTTCCGTCGAGGAAGGAGATGATCCATTCCAGCGCCTTGCGTGGAATTTGAGCGGCGGCAGTTGAGGCCATTTGACTTGCCTCCTGAAGTCTGTAATGTGATTCTGGTAGCCAGGCGTCCCTCCACAAAATAGGTATACGCCTGCAGGTGGAACAAATTTGTGGCATGGTGCACAGCAAAGACTGTGGATCCTCTTTGTGCCCCTCTTTTGGAGGTTCTCCTCTTTCTTTCTCTTACCCAGCAGGGCTCTGCTCTAGGCACTATCAAGGGCTACCTCTCTGCCATTTCCGCCTTCTTAAGGCTCCCTGATCAGCCCTCTTTGTTCAAGTCCCCAGTTGTAAATAGGTTTTTTAAGGGCATCACTAATGTTTTCTCCTGTTCCTTTCGTGATGCCTCAGTGGGACTAGAACCTTGTTCTGACTTATCTGATGTGCGCTCCTTTCGAGCCACTTCATAACTGTCCTCTTCGTCTCCTTACTCTCAAGACTGCATTCCTGGTTGCCATCACCTCTGCCAGGAGGGTGAGTGAGCTCCAGGCTCTTTCCTCTAAACCTCCTTTACTTTCTGTCCATCCGGACAAAGTTGTGTTGCAGACGCGACCCTCTTTTCTGCCCAAGGTAGTCACAGCCTTCCACTTTGGGCAGTCCATCACCTTGCCCACCTTCTTTCCGCCTCCGCATCCCTTGAAAGAGGAAGAGAGGCTCTACCGTCTGGACCCAAAACGTGCGCTCTAATTCTATCTGGATCGCACACGCCAGTCCCGGATGGATGACCGACTCTTTGTTGGTTACATGGGCGCTAAGAAAGGTCGGGCGGTGCACAAGAGGACCATCTCTAGGTGGGTCGTGTTGTGCATCAAGGTATGCTACTCTTTGGCTAAAAAGGAGCCTCCTGTTGGGCTGAGGGCCCATTCCACTTCGGCCACGGCGGCTACTACTGCCCTGGGTCGGGGAGTCCCCTTGCAGGACGTCTGTCAGGCAGCTACGTGGGCCTCACTGCACATGTTCGCAAGACACTACTGCCTGGACAGCCAAGTCCGGAGAGATGGCTTCTTTGGCTGTTCCGTTCTCCAGGACTTTCTGGTGTGATCATTGGTTTGCAGACCCACCACCGGGGTTGGTATTGCTGGGGTATCAATTCTAAGGTAAGGAATCTAGTACTAACCTGTTTCTTTCAGATGCACAAGTTACTTACCTTCGGTAACGATATATCTGTAAGAAACAGAAGTTAGTATTAGAGTCCTTACCGCCCCACCCATCCGCCCTGTCTGCGAACTGTTATCTAGGGTTAAGGTCATCCCCTTTCAGGGCTCTAGTTTCATGGCACCCGTGTTGGTTGTTATCATGGCTCTGCGTTTCTGGCGCGGAAAAGCTATGTATAAGAACTAACGTCAGCGCACGAGGGCGTCGTCTTAAGTATTCTGACAACATCATCCCGGCGCTAATGACGACGGATGCGGAGCCGCAGACTACGCCTACCGATGCGCAGGGGTACTGCTACGCAAAATTTTCCGGATCCAGTCTGACGCCTGGGGATATTCTAAGGTAAGGAATCTAATACTAACTACTGTTTCTTACAGATATATTGTTACCGAAGGTAAGTAACTTGTGCTTTAATTCACTTTTGTCAAAACTTTCCCTATTACTTAATGTGGACCTTATACATTCTGTAGGCACTGATTTAGTTACATGCACAGAGATGAGGACAAGGCACCCTAATTAATTTTATAGCTCTTTCAGAGTATTTTAAACCTCACTCCTTGATTTTTAACATACACAAAATGTGTTATAGTGATCACTACCCTCTATCCTTAGAGCTTATGACCCAATCTTATGAACAAACTGCTACAGTTAGATCAGGTCAATTAACTTATGTTAAGAACAAGGGGTTTCTTCTGAAGTGGTCTACTATAAACCCTGATTTGGTCTTATTTCAAATTTGAACAACTAATTTGGCCCAAGTTCTAGATTGTCTGGAAGATACCAGAAGTCATTCAGTCATGGTAGCATCATTGAGTCAATAATAGAGACCATAAATGTTGCATTGTCAAAAAGAATCAAGTCCAGCAAACAGAGCAATAAGAGGTGGTGTAATAGTGACTGCACTTTCTTCCATAACCATTTAATCAAGGTATTGAAAATAAAACCCAGAAACATATCCGAGGCAAAGCAGTCACGCCTCGAATACAAGCAGGCGTTTGAGAAATGCAAGATAGAAATTAGACACGCGGCTTGAGAACAACTCCAAGTAGCTTGCCAAAGTAAAGATTCCAAACTCTTTTGGTAAACTGTTAACCAGGATTATTTTAATGTGACCAATAGTAGTAAGATTATGCCACAATAATGCCTTGGACTTGGGTCGATCATTTTTCAGATCTTTATAAAACTGGTAGTGATCTTGATTTTTGTACCAATTTTAATTGAGGTCTCATCCCTGGAACCCCCACATTAGATGAGGTGGATAGGGCTTTAACACAAAGCTGTAGGGAATAAGGCCTCAGGCCCTGATGGCATCCCCGTGGATCTGTTTTTAGCTAATGCTCCTGCTGCTTACAAATATTTTGAGTAGCTATGCGGCTCTGGGACCCCCTGACTCTTGGAGATCCATGATAATAGTTCCCATCTTTAAAAAGGGTGACAGGGCGGATCCCAAATGTTACCGGCCAATATCCTTAATTGACTGGACTTGTAAAATTATGGGTAGAGTTCTCCTAGAAAGGATGGAGGATTGGGTATTGGAAACCGGTAAGCTCTCGGATATTCAATATGGTTTCAGGAGAGGCCTCTGTACCATCGAACAGTGCCTCAATCTGCACCTAGTCATAGGTAAATATACCTTGGTCGAGCCTGGATCCCATCCCCTTTTCTAGTGTTCAGGCACTTGACGTCTGCCTTTGACTGGGTGCAGAGAGGGAGGCTGTGGGAGAAGATGTTGCAAATGAGCATCGAACCGGCCATTGTGCATTTTTTCGCAGCAATGCATCGGGACGTCACAGGGAGGGTACGTTATGGAGCAGGTGGGAAACTCACTGCCCCAATTGAAATGAAATGCGGGGTACGTCAGGGCTGTTTCCTTGCCCCATTTTTATTTTGTCTGTATATAAACGACCTAGAGAGTCCTATTAAAAATGCGAATGTGAACGCTCCCCAGATAGGCCGGCGCTGGGGTTCGTGTAATGTTGAATACTTGCAGAGAGCTGAGAATCTTTCTGAAACGTTTGCGGGCTGTTCCAAAAAGCACTGCTGCTACCATTTGTCACAGCGAACTTGGTGTGATTCCCCCGTCCTTTTGTATACATTTAGCCCCTTTGTTATTATGGCGTAATATCTGGGTGAAGGAAGAAGTGGCTTTAAATCGTGCTGTTATTACAGACTGTTTAAAACTGGAACCGGTGAGTAAAATCCCATGCATCTCTTACGTTAAGGCTCAATTTGAGACCCTGGGTTTGTCGGATTGTTTTAACAACCCTGGAAATATTGTCAAAACATCAAGTGCAAAGATGAAAAAGGAGTTCTTAACTCATTCCTATTCCATGAGAGGTATACAGGAAATAACGAAAAAAAGGGTTGATGACCACTTTCTTTTAGTCTATTCTCTAGGCACGGAGCTTTATCTGTCCTTTTACCTTAGCCATGCTAAATTGTATTATCTTATTAGGTTGAGGTTTGGAATCTCTCTTCTCTTGGTTTCATATCCTCGAAACGTATATTCTGATGCTAAGTTGGATTTATGCCTGTGTGATTCAGAATCTGTTATGAGCACATTGCACTTTGTTTTTTTTTGTAAATTGTATATTAATGAAAGACGTGCTTTTATAACACCACTCCTAAAATTCCTAAACATAAGAAAATGTCGGGCCAACTTGCATTATCTCCAGCTTTTAAATGATTAATTTATTTGCCTAATGGTTTATAAATATATTTCTTCCGCAGTTTGGCTACGAAACATTGTTGGAAAATTACCTTTTTATGTATTTATTTTCCCCACAGTGATTAATGTTGAAATTTAAACACGGAATGTGTTGCTGATATGTGCCAGGTTCGCAGTTGCTCCTCAATTTTATGGAACTTCTATTCGTTAATTGTATTTTATTCATTTTTCTGTGTTCTATTACAAAAAAATTTTTTTTTTTAGATGTACTCTTTTATGGCTAGCTACAGCCGGATAAAGATTTTCTGACTGACTGAGCTGATTTCAGCTTTGGTCCTGACGCACCCCTAGTTCCTGGGACCTTCGGCGATGTCACAGCAGGTCCAAGCCATATGAGAGGCACAGCACGCTTCTTTGCAACACTTCCAGGAGCCTCTGGTATTCGCAGAGGCCTCCAGTTGAGTTGCTTCCAGCAGATCCATGCCCCTTGAACCTGCCTTGGGTTGCGTACAAGTGTGGGTGCTGACTTCAGGTCCTACATCAAAATCTGCACCGGTCCCTTAGACGTCAATGCTGGCACCGATGCACTGGAGGAGGAGTCATTTATCTGACGCGGAGCTGAATTAATCTGTCCCTCGACTGAGGCCACGTCTAGAACCTGAGGAGCCTCAGCCAATACGTAATCCCTCAGATTCAGATAGTACCAGAGCCAGCCATATGGAGACTACAATGGAAGTGATGTAGAAGAGTTTGCCCCATTTTTTTCATGAAGAGCATTGATATATAGGTTTACACGATGCCAGTGGGTTGGTTCACCCTCCCAAACCCCTCTGACAAGCAACGGAGGAAAGAATGTCTTTTGCAGCTGTCATTAGGAGGACTACTTAAGTCCTTGACCGCTATCTTCCTACTACAGAGGTAAGCACAAATGTGCTTACTGAGGTTCTCCAGCCTGGCTAGGCCCTGCCCAAACCTTTCCTGTCCTTCAGTAAGGCCCTCCCTGACAGGCTGTTGGGCACTTGAACTAAACCTTGTCTGGCCGTCCGGTCCATCGCCAGATCGCACACCGCAATAGATCTAAATTAAGTTACCTGGGTGTACCACCCATGGACCTTGGGACATAGTTGGTCAGAACTTACCAGCACCCCTAGAAGATTTGTGTGTTTCCTTGGGCCAAACCATTCAGGATGTCCAGGATGCGGCCAAATTGATCATCCGCTCAGGCACTGACACCACTGATTGTCTAGGATAGGCTTTTGGGGACAAGTGTGGTGCACAGGCACCAGAAATGGATGAGATCCACAAGCTTGTCCGGGGATGTCCTGGCTTCCTGATGGATATGCCCATCAACGCTTCCTGCCTTTTTAACAAAAAAAGGCTGAATTGGCTCTGGAGTGTTTTAAAGAGAGCCGAGCTAAGGCACAGTCTTTTGGCATCAGTTTGGTGATTTTCCCGCACCCTTCCCAGCTGTTTCACTGTTTTCGATGATAAACCTCGTACTTGATGCATTATTGTCATCTAGCCCTACCACCCACACAATAGTCCTCCCAGCCCTTTCAAAGTCTGCTGTGGGCACAACAGACAGTTCGAGGCCATCAAGGGCAGCACAAATCCCAGTCATCCGCCCCTTTAGTAACGACCGCAAAAAACCTTTAGTGGTCCCTTAGAGGAACACTGCTATCCAGTAGGAGGCAGGATCAGTGACTTCCTTTAGGTGTGAGAGAACATTACATCCAACATGAGTTCTTGATAAAATTGTCTAACTAGATTACTCCCTGACGCTCGGCCCAGTGCACCTGCCATTGACATCAGACCAGCTTTCGGAGGACCATCTGTCTGTTTTATATTGGGAGATGCAGGCTGTTTTTGCCAAGGGAGCAATAGAGAGGGTACTGGCCTCAGAAGTGGGTGAAGGATGTTATTCCTCCTTTCTTGTTTTGAAGAAGGACTGAGGTCTTCATGCGATATTGAAGTCTCAGTGGGCCCAGCACTAGAGGAACCTGGTAGATTCCATCGAGGTGCTGGAGACTCAGATTATCTGCAGTGGTGACTGCTCGACTGCAGATATACCAGCGGCAGACCCATCTCCCTACCCCACTGCACCCATAGTTGACATGGATGACGTACGTCACTAGTGGATTGGTGAGGTCATCTAAGAGAGGTACCATTCAAAGGAGTCTAGTCTTCGTTAGAGACCCACCTCCACATCAGTTTTCTGGAGTTGTTGGTGATTCGCTTGGCATTGAACGAACGCTCAATCTGCAGCTTAAACCAGAAATGGGATAATGGCCCCAACCACCCCATTATGCTTACTGGTATCTCCGCTGCTTTGCCGCCGGTTCACGGCTGGTCCAGGGTGGCTTTGATTTTCGAACGCGGATTGCTTTCAGCCGCTTGGTGGTGGCTGTGTCAGAGCACGTTGATTGCTGCGAGTGTGGTAATCGCCTGCTGAATGGATGGGACTGAAAACCGCTCCCAGATTTACTCCTGTGGTGTCTCTGATTGGACAAGTGGATTCTGGAGCTGAGCCCCCTCCCCCCCCTTGCATTGGCACTGTGGCAGACCGGGAAACGCATGCTGCTGAGAGGAAGGGAAAAGGTGTGGGGGGGGGGGTTTCTAGCCAGCATTCGCTGGCTTTACCATACTCTAGCTGCTTGGGAAAGTCTGGTGAATGGATACCGCAGGAAGCTCCCAACAATGGAGTACAGCAACTGCCAGAGTCCGCTTCTGCACCTCCAGAGGATGAGACTAAAGACAACACCTGGACGTCGGCCCCTCAAGATGGAGGTATGCCAGACTCAATTTCTCATTCCCCTTTAAATACCTTATTAAAGGATTGTGCCGGAATGCTTACGGTTACTGATGCTCAGACCCATATGGAAAGTACTGAGAATGTGTGTGCGGGATCTGCAGAATAGTGGTATGGTGGACATAAATATTCCTCTTCTTGTAATCCGAACCCATTTGATTCCCCCAGCAGTGTTCAACATCTAAAAGGACCTCAGCAGCAAGCAATGCGAAACCTGCAACTTTAATTTAAAACATATAGACATATAGGTAAGATGGGTATGAATATGGTGAATCAACCAGCAAACTAATAGCATTAAGTACTAGACAGAAAACTATTAAGAACAATATCTCGTCAATTAAGAGAAAGGACGAGACAAGTGCAACAGAAGATGGTGATATTGTATGTGTATTTGAGGAATTTTATCGAAACCGTTATAATGAGAGTTCGGGGGTGGGCACAGGATAGCCCGGGTACTGGACTTGGGTGGAAAAATAGACCAGGCTACTAGACAAGAATTGGAAGAAGAGATTTCGCTCACCAAAGTACTAAATGCATTGCACCAACTGCCCTCCGGAAATGCGGCAGGTCCTGATAAAATACCTCTAGAGTTGTATATGGTACTGCAAATTGAACTAACCACATTTGTTTTAGGGATACAAGGCGGTAGGCTCCTCCGAATTTTGGAAAGGTACAGACATCCGTCTCCCGAAAAAAGGGTAAACCGATTAATAATCCCACCTTGCACTGATCTATATCACTTATGAACACTGACATCAAATTGTGTTCTAAGATCCTGGCGACACGGCTGGGAAGGGTCACAGCTCATCTGGTCAGTGGTCCCCCTGCCATACCAGGCAGGGGGACCATTGACCATCTAAGGTGTGCCATCTCCCTGTTTGTCATTGCTGAAGTAACCAGGAATAAGACTGCTATGATCCTCAACACGGAAAAGGCATTTGACCGAGTGGCTTGGAAGTACCTATGGGATGCTCTAGAGGTAAAGGGATTCAGCCCTAGAATGTTTACTGCTATCAAGCTATTTATGCTGATCTGTATGCCCAACTTAATTTAATGGGTGAGCAATCAAAAAGAATAGAGGTGGCTAGAGGGACAAGAGAAGGGATGCCCTTGCTCCCCAATTTTATTTGCCCTATACATTAATCCTTTTATTGAACAAATTCTACTCAACCCTGGAATAAAACCATTAATCACAAATGGCTATGAAACAAAGGTGCTGGCATATGCAGATGACCTTGCCATATTTACCACAGACCCAGAGAGCGCAATGAAGGAGGTTGAACTCACGGCTGGGGAATATGACTTAACTTCACGATATTAATTAAATAAGGAAAAGACGCAGATAATTTGTACGGAGAATATAGATTACTCCGATCCATGCAGAGTGGATACTGCTATTTACTTTGGGGTTAGAATTATCCCCAAAGTGGATACAATCAGCCAAATTCATTGCAACCCTTTCATCAGTAAAGTATCTGCTGACTTAAGGCGGAGGAATGTGTTACACCTGACCATGATTGGTCGGAGTAATATTCTTAAAATATTAATGCTACCAAAGTCCTTATATCTGTTTAGGTCTTTCCCTATAGAGATAGAAAGCACTATACTTAATAAACTAGACAATATGTTTACTAACTTTAGTTGGCAATATGGTAAAGTCAGGCTCTCTCTCAAATTTCTTATGTTCCCACAGGAACGTGGTGGTTAGGCAACCCCCAGCCTAATGCTCTATTATTGGTTGGCTCTCATTCCACAAATGGGCATATTCTTTTTTGTAGAAAATAAGGATGGGGAGGATCAGGGGTACCCCACTGCTCTTCCTACTATCCATGAACTGGCAGTTGAGAGAGCAGTACCGGGTACGTTGCTTGGACAATTGGAGCTGAGCTACTTTAAGAAAGTTAGGTTCAAGTGCATGATATGTGTTCTGAAAGTTTGGAGTAAATCTAGGAAACTAATGAAGATACCAAATTATAATAAACTAGCAGCCCGTCCCGACGTTGTCCGGGTATGAATTGCTGCTGGCCAGTAGTATATTGTTTTGTAGGATTTTGTTTTGATAGCATTTCTTATCTGTGACAGGCCTGTGAAACGCTCCGATTCACAGTGCACTGCTGATGCACTTAAGAGTGCGCGTTCAGTAGTGTGTGAACTCGAGTTTCCCTACTTTATTTTTCCTTGCAATATTATATAGCGCGAACTCGACAACATGGCATGAGCACAATTTACATTACAGAAGAACACATTCATTTGTGGTAGGCACAGGGAGACAAAGCGATTTGCCTGGAATCACGGGATGTTGAGCTGATGCCGAGATTCGAAGCTCCCCAGCTCTAAAGTTCGCAATTGTAGAAGGTGTAGAGGTGTGTCTAAAAGTGTATGTCGGTGCTGGCCATTAATGAGAGAGACCTGCGCATTTTTCAAATGGGTGGTGAAAAAATATGAGTATGTTGCTGGAGATGTGGCGCGCCGTGCCATCAATGTACTTACCGGGGGAGGATAAACGCCCATTATTCCGCAACTTTCTTTCCGCATACCATCACTCCGCATACTTTCCTTACGAAAGTACCATGACTCCGCAATGCCATTATAACACATGGCATTACATTTTATATGCTTTTATCAAGCATACATTTACAACGAAATTCGTTGTAAATGCATGAATGGTAAAAGCATGTTTTTTTAAAATGTTTGGAAAAGGTAAGTATGGGTATAGGGGTATATGTTTTGGGGAACTGAGGTATATGTTTTGGGTTGTTTGGGTATTTTAAGGGTTCAGATATAGTTTTGGGTTATGGGGTACAGGGGTAGTTTTAGGGTTTAGGGATAGGTATGGGTTTTGGGGTACAGGAGTATTTTTAGGGTTCAGGGCTAGGTTTGGGTTTTGGGGTACAGGGTTATTTTTAGGGTTCAGGGCTAGGTTTTGGGGTACAGGGGTATTAGGGTTCAGGGGTAGGTTTGGCTTTTGGGGTACAGGGGTATTTTAAGGGTTCAGAGCTAGGTTTGGGTTTTGGGGTACAGGAGTATTTTAGGGTTCAGGGGGTAGGTTTGGGTTTTGGGCTACAGAGGTATTTTTAGGGTTCAGGGATAGGTGTGGGTTTTGAGGTACAGGGGTATTTATAGGGTTCAGGGCTTGGTTTGGGTTTAGAGGTACAGGGGTATTTTTAGGGTTTAGGGATAGGTTTGGATTTTGGGGTACAGTGTATATTTATAGGGTTAAGATGGGTTAGTGTTTAAGGGTGTTGGGGTATTTTAAGGAGTAAGGGTGGGTTATGATTATGGGGTGAAGGGGTATTTAAAGGGAGCAGGGTGGGATTAGCACACAATATGAGACATGGCATGAAGGGCGGCACATACCACACGCCCCCAGCATTTGTCACGCCCACAGCACAACGCAGACACGGCCACAAGGGACTACTTTGCTGGCACGGTTCTTTTACCTTTTAAATGTATATGGTGGGCATCTGCATAGCCTATGTCCTTCTGCTGCAACTGCCCTTTCCAACGCTGTATTGGGTGTTGTGATTGGTGCTGTGGTTCCTGAGATTACCCGCCTCAAAGGTTTGGGCTCTCTCTTTATTATATTAGTATGGGTACACGTCTGTGGCGATCCTTGCTTTTCCCGCCGCTCTTTTATGAAATAGCGGACGGCAATGGGAGCAATGCGGCCTTGTTAGGATTGGGGGACATATTTTCTCTGGGACAACTGCACCCATTCTTGGATCAACAGACGATTTCAGTATATCTGACAGTACATCTTTTATGTTCTTGCAAGTTAACGAATCCATTAAAAAATATGTGGTAGATCTCTCTTTAGAGACTAACCCTCTCCTAGAAGCAATTAATAGTAACGACAGTAAGATAAGAAATGCTTATAATATCTTAATGGACAATATGCCAGACGATCTTGAGAAGACTGAACCAGCTTGGGCGAGGAAGTTAGAGGAGGCGGACACTGACTTAACTATGTCACTTGGATTAGCCTCAAAGACTCTCCTCTCAGCTAATTTGAAGGCTCACCATTACAAGACAATTTTCAATCTATACCCCAGCTAAGTTTTTTGGATGGGGAAAAATGGTGGATGATAAATGCCTCAGGTGTGGGGAAGGCCCAGCTGAGCTGGTACATATGTTCTATAGTTGTGACGAGTTAATATCCTTGAAAAATAACCTAGAGGTATTTTGGTACACATTATTTGAGAGAAGGATTCGCCTCAGCCCTGTGATGTTGCTTGGATATGATCATAACAGCTGCTTAGGCACAACCCAAATAAATTTTGTTTTTGTATCAGTTGCTGTTGTTAGGCTTTTAATAGCTACCAGAGGGAAGGACTCAGAACCTCCCTCGTTTCAGGCCTGGATAGGATGTTTCATGGGTATGGACAACCAGGAAAGAGCGTTACATAACTGCAAGGTTAGACAAGCCAGGAAGCGGGACAAAAGATCTGGTCCCCCTTAAGGACTGGTTGGGCGGCGACCCTGGATGTAGAGACAGGCCTGCTCTGGGTCACGTTAAGACACACTCCTATAAGCTTTATCTTATAAATGAAATATTGGGCTATTAGATATTTATGTATGTACCAACGCCGATCCTTTTATGCCTAATAATAATTAGTATAAAATGGTATATGGAATTTGTGGGTAATGTAACATATTTATTCTTCAAGCTATGTATCTATGTCCTCAAGTATACTTTTTTTGTATCGGACTACATGCTCTCTTTTCTGGCGATAAATAAATATATATATATATATATATATATAAAGGCCCTCTTGTCCACAACACTGGGAGGTTACTGTAGGTTGTCACAGACCGTGCCATGTGATATGGCAACTAGTGCGGTTGGGTGCTGAGTCCTTAGCCAGGAGGCTCGATAACTCGGGAACTGGCTAAATCGCCAGTATGTTTCTTTGGTTATACACTTCCTGGCAGAATCATTAAACACAAAGGCAGATGATTTCTGCCTACGACGCCTAGCAGGTCGTCCATGACCGTTACACCTGAAAGTGGCGTAGGGTGTCTACCAGAAATAAAGCAGTATTGTTCTTCAGAAATTTCAACTATTCCCACCTATTCCATCAGAGACTCAACACTTTGAGTTAAAAGCGGATAGTGACTTGCAAACTTATCAATTTCATTCTTAGTACTATGTTTCAGCATGAATCTGAAATAGCAGCAACACTCTTTTAGAAATTCTTTAATTGGAAATCGAACTTGCCTGTGAACTAAGCGCCTGGACACGCTCTTGGGTGATTAGTGCGCTAAACAAATCACTATAACATAACGATGTGAAAGCCCATTTTTATAGCCAGATTCAAAGTTTCCCCTGAGCCATATCAAAACTGTTATGTTACAGCTACTTTTAAAGCTCACGAATACACAGAGGTGTCTTGGCGCTAGCTCTGCTAAACAGGATGAAGGAAAATTACTAATTACAGAAAAGCCAAGTTTTCAATGCTTTTCTGAAAGATAGCAAGTGGCCATAGATTTAATGTGAATGGAAGGGAGGTTCCATGCTTTGGCTATACATGTTACACAGCTTCTTCCACCCTAGTTGGGGCGTTTAGACCTGGGCATTATGAGATTTTTAGCCCCGATGAGCGCAACTGTCCTCCGGTTGACCGCCAGGTCAGGAAGCAATTGCTTTTTGGACAGCTACAGCAGGAAGATTCTTCTCCATAGTTGGAGGAGCCGTGAAACATTTTTGTAAAAATGGAGACCAACTGTGTGGCTTAAGGCGTGCCACCTTGACCACCAGCGGATTGGAGGTACTAGCTCCTTTAAGCATGTGATCTGTTCAGTACTTTCAGTGTGACACGGAGGTCAAAATTTGTTTCACATAAGAAGTAATAAAAAAAATTTATTTACCAATCCAAGTGGCATCCGCCATCTTGGATCAGTATTTGAAAAACAAAGGAAAGTAGCAACTGCTTCTTTCTGTAGGCGCAAACGTACATCATGCATGGTAATAGGTCTCTGTGTTTTTGGGAGTTTGAGTACTGAGGCCAGTGGTATGCATTTTGAATGCCCCTGACTGTAGCGAGGTGCAAAATTGAGGTGACCATAGTTTCCCCAGACAGTGGAAGTGTACTTTCTACAATCCAGTGGCTGGAGGGTGGAGACCCAGGCACTGAAGTGATGGAAGATGAAGACAGGACTACCATTAGAAATTCGATAAGGACCATGATAGCAAAGGGCAGCGGATTCATTTTTCGACGGTACAAAAGGGGGTGGTAATGGACGGAGCATCTGAACCAATCAAACACTCACACCCAGTCAGTAGATCTGGGTTTAATCCATCACCGTTCTTTAGCCCACTCTGCCACCCCAGTTCAGACATGGCTATAAGCAATCAGTCTGACCCTGTGCCTCATGGGAACAGTCCAGCCTGAACTGCCAAGCCATGCCTTCCCTGGACCGGAAACAAGCTTCCGAGGACCAGTTTCTGGCATTCCAGCTGTCTTCAGCCTGGCTTGCTTGAATCCAGTGGCAAAGTGAGCAAGGGACTCACGTCTGAGCATACCCTGCCACACTTATGGCGGCCAAAAGCGGTACAAAAGGGGGTGGAGATGGACGGAGCATCTGAACCAATCAAACACTCCCACCCAGTCAAAAGATCTGGGTTTAATCCATCACCGTTCTTTAGCCCACTCTGCCACCCCAGTTCAGACATGGCTATATGCAAATCAGTCTGACCCTGTGCCTCATGGGAACAGTCCAGCCCGAACTGCCAAACCATGCCTTCCCTGGACCGGAAACAAGCTTCCGAGGACTGGTGATTCATTTTTCGAAGCACTGCCATTTGATAAATGGAAGGGATGATGGGGTGCAATTGTAGTTTCTGTTGTTCAAGGGGAGTACGTTGCTAGGCCGTGCCTTTTTTCTGTCTCGGATTAATGCTCCATGAAGGCTAATGACAGCCGGGCGCAGAAAACTCAGACTTCATTGTGTCAATGTTAAGGGTCCTTATCCTTAGAGTAACTCCTAGTGTGGTCTGCAGTTAAAAACATCACTTTACACAAGAACAGTGTCAAGAAACCAGTACAGTGAAGAGGTCCCCCTGGTGTCTGCGCAGTTAATGAAGCTAGTTGTGCCAAGTTTGTGCCAGAAATGTGTACCTTGCAGCTGGCATTGTCTTTGATCTCCTGATGCTGCCTTTCTACCTTCAAGAGCTGGAGATCCGCGTAGACTCCGGATGCTCAGCTTGGCACTGCCACAAAAACCCCACCTCCCAAATCGGTCCTGCGTCAACATCCGGAAAGGCGGGCGCGTAATGAACAGTCCACACTGCAATTTGCGACAGGACGTATCCATATCCACCACACATCCAGGAAAGTTGAGAGCACCTTGGCAAGTAAACTGTGGGCTCAGCCTATCCCAAGGGGTGAGGGGCACGAAGAACGACGAGACGATCTGACGCACCCGCTAGAGACTGTTGAACTGAGCTGCTTAGTTAAAATAGTGAGAGCATTTGAACCTAACCTGCCTAAACCCATTTAAGGGTGTGCACGGTAACATGAGTCTTGGTCTTAGTGGGATGGAGAAAGATTACAAGGAATGGAAGGGGGTCTTAGTACCACACTGATAGAATACAGTATTCTGCTATCCATTGAATTGTACAATATTTAGTTTAGCTGTGAGCTGAAAATTATTAAGCTAAACACTGGTCTTGATATGATCTTATTGTCTTTTAGTTGATTCTCGTTATGAACTCTTCCTTCCCATGCTACCTTTATCCAAAGCCTTTGAATGTTCTCACACAAGGCTCTCCACGACCTGGGCCCCAAGTACCTCAACGACCTTCTACACGCCCACCCGCCCGCTACGATCGACCAGCCATGCACTCGCCACCGTACGACGCATCCGCAGAGCCACTGCCGGAGGAAGATCCTTCTCCTACCTGGCAGCCAAGACTTGGAACTCCCTCCCCACCCACCTTCGGCGAACCCAAGACTATCTCTCCTTCAGGAAGCAGCTCAAGACCTGGTTGTTCGAGCAGTAACTTACACCTCCCCCAGCGCCTTGAGACCCTCCCGGGTGAGTAGCGCGCTTTACAAATGCCGTGATTGATTGATTGATTGATTCTCTCTTGTAATCCTGAGAATTAAGTGCAGTAAGGGATGCATTTGGCCAGGATTGTAGAGCAATAATGGGCAGGACCCAGGACACCTGTGGCAGATGACCTTAACTACCAAGATTTGGGACCCAGTAGCCCTCGCCTACACCGTGGCCCCGTGAACAGTCCTACAGTTGCCTATAGCCTTAGCCATTGAAAGGGCTGAGTCTGGTAAGCACCCTGCCTGCTTCAGTCCGTGTGGTGTCTGCATTCGCCTCCTTTTAGCTCCAATTGGAAACAAAGACATCTTGTTTACAATCTGCAGTGTGGGGCTTTTGCTCTTGGCTGGTGAAAATCCTCCTTATTCCAGAGCAGTTGGCATCCTCACAAGTTTTCAGTTTCAGGGATATTGCTTTGATCATTTTAACCCTACAGATACCAGTGACTATTGGTGGCATGAGTGACTGCTGTGAGGGGCCTCTTCCTCTGGGAGCCACTCCCAACATAAATTCTTTACCGAAAGCAATGGGGACTGGCACCTAAAGAAGTATATCGTGAGGACCGACTCACTAATCCTTCATTCTCCCAAGCTCAGAGGCCAGTTGGGCCTAATCCTTTACAGCCGAGGTGGATTATTTCAGATTTCCATCCTCCAAGTTTGTGGTGAAATAAATTATGCCTTAGTGGTGGTTAGAAAGTCTACTGGCCAAACTCAAAATTAGACCCCTAGTCCCTCCATACAAGTGGCCCTTTACAAGGTGCGTCTGAATGATGTTTTGTTTTTTCCTGAAAGAAGCCGAAATCTGTGTGGCAACTTCTAAGAAAAATCTTCAATCACCAATTTCCATGACCCCCACCCAAATGTAATGCCTGTAAATTCTCCTCTCCCTGATTTATCGCAACCCACCAGCCGTGGTCATTACAGGGCAGGAGTTAACAGCTCACTTATAATTAAGACCAGGCTTTTTTGTGCAGTCTTGGAAGTGAACCTGCACATGAAGGCCCAGAGAGACTCTGTTGTGAGCAACATGCTTGAATACAGCAAGCAGTTCTGCCACTAGTTTTACTCTTCTCAAAATTACCTTACAAGTGCTGATCTGCACTGGCATTTTAATGCATCACTGTTGTATAGACAACTTGAACTGCACAGGTGCAAGAAAACTCCTCTAACGAGCCTGCCTTGCCAAAACGCCCAGACCAAGGTGGGGCTCAGCCTCGCCCGTTGAAGAAACTATGGGGCATATTAGCAAGGGCGGTATCGCCTCTTTAGCGGGACTTTTTCCAGCGAAAGCGGCAATATTTTTATCGCCCTATTAGCAAGCTGTCACTAACAGCAGTTAGCGACCGCTTGTAGGCGATTGCTACAGGTTTGGGGCCCGCTTTGCATGTCAGCGATATTTATCGCTAATGACATGCAAAGTGGGCGTACCCAACCTGTTAACGACTGAAAGTAGTCGCGAACACAGCTATCGACTATTAGCAAGACAGGCGAAGCAATAAAAATATTCGTGCTAAGCGCATTTAGTGATAATTATCGCTACTCCTTGCTAATATGCCCCTTTGTTTTTGTCTAAGAACTGAGTCGCAAAATGTAAGTTGTCTTAAATGATGGAAAAAGATTTCCCCGGGATTCTTATGCAATGGCGGGGCTCGGCAACCAAAGAAGTGGCATGAATGTCACAATATGGGCCCACACCAGGGGAGATTCATGACCCCTGCACACTGACGTGCAACGCTGCAGTCAGGGGGGGGTGGGGGGGGGGGGGGGGATCTTGGTCATCCTTGAGTGGAATGTGCTTAATTCAACAAAAGGTAAGCTCTTATCGTCTTGATAAAATGAATGACTGTATGTATGCCCCTATCCTCTCACAGGAAGTCTACCATGTTCTGCAAAGTGCTAGAAGGGTGCCCGAGCGGTCTACCCGTTAGCAGGACCAATCCACTCCTATGCAGACCTGGGTTCTATCAAATGAAAGCCTTTGTGGAAACAGACATTTGCTTTTTCCTGTGCCTAACGTCTTTATAGAGGCAGGGTTTGGAGTATTGGGGGATTCCATAAATCTTCACATGCATAAAACAATCATGCACACTTTCCCTTGGTCGGGGAAGTGTGTAAGGAAGTGAGGGTGTATTCTCTGTACACCACAGGCTTTCTTTTCTCCTTCATTGCTATTTTCAGCTGCACACCAGTGTTTAGAAAGCCTCGGGAGCTCTGCCGCAATTTTTTTGTGATAACTTCGATTTTTGCTGTTGCTTCAATTACTGGGCGTGCAAGACAACAATCACGTTGCAACTGTGCCTGAAACATCTAAAATGGAGATGCGTCCATTGTATAGAGAAGAACATTTACAAAGATGAGAGACATGCATTGTATAGCTGATCTTCAGCCGGAACATGATGCTGGATCTTTTCAGCTGTATTAATCGACCAATCAAAAATTGAAGGACAGAGATGGACCTTAGCACATGCTTTTCTGGAGGAACAAGGTACATCAGTAACATCAAAACATGCCCCGGCTCAAAAGCAAGTCACACATCTTGGCTTTGGTGCCAGGCTTCAGTGGTGGAGCAGAGGCACTCAGCCTGCTTTTGAGTCCTACTTCTGGTCGCCCCGATAAAAGAAAAAATATAAATATGGGAAGAAACTCAGAGGAGTTGGAAATTCCTGTCAAGAAAGCCTGACAATTTGCATCCTGTGGATTGTTGTTGGTTGCTTGCTTGTGACTGGAGGCTTTTTTCTGCGCATGTCGTTAACCCCCCCTCCACCCCCCAACCCCAGGGTAATAGGTGAAATTACGACGGCATTTTCTAACATGCTCGTTCGAACTGTCCTATGAGTTTCTGCATCAACAGTGGCTATATGGACTTCTGCTCGCCCTCCATCAGTTCTGTTTATTCAACAGTTTCTCCTATGGCCGTATTCCCAATGTTCCAGATATGTGTTCCCCCTTCAGTTATTCTCTGAGCTTCCCATGGGTAATTTCAATCTGTTTCCTTGTCAGTTATTCCTTTGTCATTTTCTGCTTTCATCTGCTCTTTCTACCACTCCTCTATCATCAACAGTGACATTTCAGATGCTTGTAGTCTCACACATTTTCAGCTGCTACTTCTGCTCTGGAGGGATTTCTACAACTGTAATCTTTTTGCGTGGAGGAAAAGGGAATGGTCAGAATGTCTCAAGAAGATATGATGACAAAGGTCAGAGGAAAGCCAGTCGACCACTTCCACCCCTAAGGATTTGAGTATATGTTAACACCGATCAAGAGGACGAGGAAGAGGATTTTCATTGGAGTCCGAGCCTCCTTGTTGGGGCTGGCATGTGTGCTGTATGATTTTAGAGATTTGCATCACTGCCCCGAGTAACTGGTGTGCGCACGCTTAACCCTAAGCTGTGTGAAAGATCCAGAGCATCGCTGTGCCCTGGAGCCCAAGACACATGACTACTGTCCATGTCCCAGACCTAACTAGGGAGTTGTGGTGGCAGAGTGCAAGCTTTGTGATCTGTGGTACAAGACAGCATTTTTCCTATCTTTGAAAAGTTAGACGTCTTCCGACTTGACACTTAAATTGCTGCTGCAATGAAGTGCTTTAATCCCACACAAGTCAGAGTGAATGTGTGTATGTACAATGGGAATATATGCTGATTGGGAGTAGTACTACATGTTGAATGCAAGTATATCACTGTAAGGCCAGTGGAATCTTTTTGCAGTGGAACTTGTAAAGAATAACACAAGACAGAAGTTGAGGGACAGCCGCCCAAGACATGGTCAAGTATATGGCTGGCTTTGGAATCAAACAGTAAGGCATGGGAGGATAGAAACAGGCTTTTATTTAGTTATGCAGCAGTGACCCTTTTTAGCAGGTGCCCGCTCTGTTCCTTCCCTATCCTCGCCTCTCTTCACCCCGAGCTGTGGAAGCCACCTCATGCAACAAAGACTGGGCTGGCTTGTAGAGGAGAGATACAGGAAGAGAAGGAACTGCTTCGGCCCTGTCTCAGGACACTGGCCGCGGTGTCAGCACCCCCTTTTGAATTTTGACTATAAAAACTTCCCTACTTGGTTCCATATTTCTCACCGACTAAAGAGGTGACCCTCCGATGAGTACCAGAGAGTTCTTTGCACTCCAGGGCTGGGGTGGCTGACAGCAGCCTGCCTCCCAGATGTGAAGGGACATGAACCGAAGAGTCTGCAAGGAGCACCGGGAAAGGATATTACTGCCTTGGTACCCGAGTCTGCCTCACCTGCCTGGATAGGGGGGTGGGAGGCCAGTGAGGAGACCCGCAGCCTTGCCGGTGTTGTAGAGACAGCCCCGAAGTACAGATGTGGTGTGAGTGTGGGAGCAACGCAAGAAGGAGAGCGCCCCGCAGGTAAGAACCGAGAACCGGAGTAGGTGTCCCTGCCTCCTGAGTGCTGTTTATCCAGAGTTAGCAAGCAGACCCACCAAGTGTCTCTAAGCTAATCGGCTGTACCTACGCTAAAAATACTTAGATAAAAATAAAATTAACACCTTGCATTACATTTTACTTAACACTAGCAGCCCGTCCAGACGTTGTCCGGGTATGAATTGCTGCCGGCCAGTAGTATATTGTTTTGTAGGATTTCGTTTTGATAGCATTTCTTATCTGTAACAGGCCTGTGAAACGCTCCGATTCACAGTGCACTGCTGATGCACTTAAGAGTGCGCGTTCAGTAGTGTGTGAACTCGAGTTTTTCTACTTTATTTTTCCTTGCAATATTATATAGCGCGAACTCGACAACATGGCAAGAGCACAATTTACATTACAGAAGAACACGTTCATTTGTGGTAGGCACGGGGAGACAAAGCGATTTGCCTGGAATCACAGGATGTTGAGCTGATGCCGAGATTCGAACGTAGCTCCCCAGCTCTAAAGTTCGCAATTCTAGAACTTGTGGTGGGAGGTGTGTCTAAAAGTGTATGTCGGTGCTGGCCATCAATGAGAGAGACCTGTGCATTTTTCAAATGGGTGGTGAAAAAATATGAGTATGTTGCTGGAGATGTGGGCCGCCGTGCCACCAATGTACTTACCGGGGGAGGGTAAACAACCATTATTCCGCAACTTTCTTTCCGCATACCATGACTCCGCATACTTTCATTACGAAAGTACCATGACTCCGCAATGCCATTATAACGCATGGCATTACATTTTATATGCTTTTACCACGCATACATTTACAACGAAATTCGTTGTAAATCCATAAATGATAAAAGCATGTTTATTTTTTATGTTTGGATAAGGTAAGTATGGGTATAGGGGTATATGTTTTGGGGTACTGAGGTATATGTTTTGGGGTGTTTGGGTATTTTAAGGGTTCAGATATAGTTTTGGGTTATGGGGTGCAGGGGTATTTATAGGGTTCAGGGCTAGGTTTGGGTTTTGGGGTACAGGGGCATTTTTAGTGTTTAGGGATAGGTTTGGGTTTTGGGTTACAGGGTATATTTATAGGGTTAAGATGGGTTAGTGCTTAAGGGTGTTGGGGTATTTTAAGGAGTAAGGGTGGGTTAAGATTATAGGGTGCAGGGGTATTTAAAGGGAGCAGGGTGAGATTACCACACAATATGAGACATGTCATGAAGGGTGGAACGTACCACACGCCCCCAGCGTTTGTCACGCCCCCAGCACACGCCCACAGCACAACGCAGACATGCCCACAAGGGGCTACTTTGCTGGCACAGTTCTTTTACCTTTTAAATGTATATGGTGGGCTTCTGCATAGCCTATGTCCTTTTGCTGCAACTGCCCTTTCCAACGCTGTATTGGGTGTTGCGATTGGTGCTGTGGTTCCTAAGGTTACCCGCCTCAAAGGTTTGGGCTCTCTCTTTATTATATAAGTATGGATTGTTGTGCTCTCGTGTTTCACCATGATATCTTTTCCAATGCACAATGGTGTGAACGCTTCTTTTGAAAGTCTACGTGTACCAGATGTATTTTCATTTCTAAAACTGTTGGCCAAGATCAAGAGCTACATCAGGGCGCACTTATTTTGTGTCCTATGGCGACCTCGGCTGCCTGGGTCTGCAGGGTAGCCCTGTATTTTTAAATGACCCAATGTGGTGCCCTTCTGGGCTAACAGCACCTCCTGACAGCCACAGCTGTCAGGAGGTGCTGTTAGCCCAGAAGCAGAGTCATATATGGGGATCCAGGGCCCTTCACGAGGACTAAAGTTTAACCCAAAGGGCACCACATTGGGTCATTTAAAAATACAGGGCTACCCTGCAGACCCAAGCAGCCGAGGTCGCCATAGGACACAAAATAAGTGCGCCCTGATGTAGCTCTTGATCTTGGCCAACAGTTTTAGCTCTTGAAAGGAACTGTTCACCGCTGCTATCAACAAGCATTTGCAATGCAGTAGGTCTCGTATTAGGAAAGTTTGAGCTATTGGCATTGTAAATGACACATTTTTTATTTATGTGTTTGTTTTGAAAATAGCAAAATTAATAGCTTTGTCATTTACAATGCCAATAGTTATACCTTTCGCAAATGTGACACCTATAGCATTTGTATTGCAATATGTGTTGTATTTACTTGACTTAGATGTATTGATATTACAAATAACAATGGCTTTTAACTGTTTTTTAAATAATTAATACTTTTAAAAAAGGTATTGGAATTTATAATGGTAATAGCTTAAACTTTTGTAAATAACTTTTGTGAAGATTATGTTCAGTGTATTTTATTGTGACAAATCCAAGAACAGAAGTGAAATATTAACATCTTTTTGTGATATTTGTAATAAAGCTTTAAGCATTGAGAGAACATATTTGAACCAGTTGTTGTTGAATGTTTGCACAGATTGATGCTGTGGTGGCGCTGAGTGATGTGGTGGTGGTGACAAGTGATGCTGTTGCGTTCAGTGATGCTGTGGTAGCACATACTGATGTTGTGGTGCCCCTGAGTGATGCTGTGGTGCCCCTGAGTGATGCTGTGGTGATGCGATAGATAAAGTGAGTGTGATAGATAGATAGAGTGAGGGTGATAGAGGGAGGGCGATAGATAGAGGGAGGGCGATAGATAGAGGGAGATAGATAGATAGATAAAAGGTAGAGTGAGGGCGATAGATGAATAGAGTGAGGGTGATCGATATATAGATAGAGTGATGGTGATAGAGTGAGTGCGATAGCTAGACAGATAGAGTGAGGGCGATAGATACAGTGAGGGCGATAGATAGATAGAGTGAGGGCGATAGATAGATAGAGTGAGGGCGATAGATGGAGTGAGGGCAATAGACAGAGTGAAGGTGATAGATATATAGATAGATAGAGTGAGGGTGATAGACTGAGGGCGATAGATTGATAGAGTGAGGTGCGATAGATTGAGAGTGAGGTGCGATAGAGTGAGGGCGATAGAGTGAGGGTGATAGATAGAGTGAGAGGCAATAGAGTGAGGGCGATAGATAGATAGAGTGAGGGAGAGAGATAGATAGATAGAGTGAGGGCGATAGAGTAATTATGTGGCGTGTAACTATGTGGCACTGAGTGGTATTTGGAGTGTATGTTGCATTGAGTGCAGTGTAATTATGTAGCATATAATTATGTGGCACTGAGTGGTATTATGAGGAGTGTATGTTGTCTTCAGTAGAGTATGATTGTGTGGCATGTAATTATGTGGCACTGAGTGATATTGTTTGGAGTGTATGTTTCACTGAGTGCAGTGTAATTATGTACCTTATTATGTGGCACTGAGTGGTATTGTGTGAAGAATGTGTTGCATTCAGTAGAGTGTAGTTATGTGGTGTGTAATTATGTGGCACTGAGTGTTATTTGGAGTGTATGTTGCATTGAGTTCAGTGTAATTATGTTGCATATAACTATGTGGCACTGAGTGGTATTTGGAGTGTATGTTGCATTGAGTGCAGTGTAATTATGTGTTGTGTAATTATGTGGCACTGAGTGGTATTTGGAGTGTATGTTGCATTGAGTGCAGTGTAATTATGTACCATATAATTATGTGGCACTGAGTGGTATTTAAAGTGTATGTTGCATTGAGTAGAGTGTAATTATGTTGCGTGTAATTATGTGGCACTGAGTGATATTATGAGGAGTGTTCGTTGTATTCAGTAGAGTATAATTGTGTGGCGTGTAATTATGTGGCACTGAGTGGTATTGTTTGGAGTGTATGTTGCATTGAGTGCAGTGTAATTATGTGGCGTGTAATTATGTGGCACTGAGTGGTATTTGGAGTGTATGTTGCATTGAGCGCAGTGTAATTATGTGGCGTGTAATTATGTAGCACTGAGTGGTATTTGGAGTGTATGTTGCGTTGAGCGCAGTGTAATTATGTGGCATGTAATTATGTGTCACTGAGTGGTATTTGGAGTGTATGTTGCATTGAATGCAGTGTAATTATGTAGCATATAATTATGTGGCACTGAGTGGTATTGTGTGGAGTGTGTGTTGCATTCATTAGAGTGTAATTATGTGGCATGTAATTATGTGGCACTGAGTGGTATTGTTTGGAGTGTATGTTGCATTGAGTGCAGTGTAATTATGTGGCGTGTAATTATGTAGCGCTGAGTGGTATTTGGAGTGTATGTTGCGTTGAGCGCAGTGTAATTATGTGGCATGTAATTATGTGTCACTGAGTGGTATTTGGAGTGTATGTTGCATTGAATGCAGTGTAGTTATTTGGCGTGTAATTGTGTGGCCCTGAGTGGTATTTGGAGTGTATGTTGCATTGAGTGCAGTGTAATTATGTGGCGTGTATGTATGTGGCACTGAGTGGTATTTGGAGTGTATGTTGTATTGAGTGCAGTGTAATTATTTGGCGTGTAATTGTGTGGCCCTGAGTGGTATTTGGAGTGTATGTTGCATTGAGTGCAGTGTAATTATGTGGCGTGTATGTATGTGGCACTGAGTGGTATTTGGAGTGTATGTTGCATTGAGTGCAGTGTAATTATGTGGCGTGTAATTATGTGGCACGGAGAGGTATTTGGAGTGTATGTTGCTTTGCGCGCACTGTAATTATGTAGCATATAATTATGTGGCACTGAGTGGTATTGTGTGGAGTGTGTGTTGCATTCAGTAGAGTGTAATTATGTGGCATGTAATTATGTGGCACTGAGTGGTATTTGGAGTGTACATTGCATTGAGTGCAGTGTAATTATGTGGCGTGTAATTATGTGGCACTGAGTGGTATTTGGAGTGTACATTGCATTGAGTGCAGTGTAATTATGTGGCGTGTAACTATGTGGCACTGAGTGGTATTTGAAGTGTACATTGCATTGAGTAGAGTGTAATTATGTTGCGTGTAATTATGTGGCACTGAGTGATCTTATGAGGAGTGTATGTTGTATTCAGTAGAGTATAATTGTGTGGCGTGTAATTATGTGGCACTGAGTGGTATTGTTTGGAGTGTATGTTGCATTGAGTGCAGTGTAATTATGTGGCACTGAGTGGTATTTGGAGTGTATGTTGCCTTGAGTGCCTTGTAATTATGTGGGGTGTAATTATGTGACACTGAGTGGTATTCGGAGTGTATGTTACATTGAGTGCAGTGTAATTATGTGGCGTGTAATGTGGCACTGAGTGGTATTTGGAGTGTATGTTGCATTGAGTGCAGTGTAATTATGTGGCGTGTAGTAAGTAAGTAATTAAAATTTTATTTGATCAATTGTATGACCATAACAAGGTAAAAGAACACTAAACACCTCTCAGTTCATAATAATGATCAATTACATCATAAAAGAAATTAAAAGGGCAATTAGCAGCTTATACATTTAAAACCTGTTAAATCACAGTTCCTATAGTGTATTTACAAGCAAAAGAGCATTGATTACCAAGGTAATGATCACAATTAATTTGCTTATTTGCAAATGCCTAGGTTGTCACAGTTCAATATTACAGTTTACCAACTAGGCAATTTTTCATAATCTTCGCTCTCCTCCACCACGCATATATCGAGAATCTCGAAAGTGCAAATACAAGCCATCTAGTCGACTCTAATTTAAAAATTCTCATTGCATCTGCTGGGCTTCGACATGATAGCAGGGGACAAATTGGTGCGATCCAGATCCTACGCAAATCTGCAAAGGGTGCAATACAGAATAAGGGGACTACTAGTCTCTGTAACAGAGTGACACATGGGACATATCGAGAGGAGTAGGTCATGACCCCATTTACTCTTTACTGAATTTAGAGGGAGAGTGCCGTATCTGAATTGTAAAAACAGCATTCCCGCCTGGGGTGGTTCGACCTCGTGAAGAAACAATTCAAAACTATGGCTAAGTTTTATTTCGAGAAAGGCAGAGGTCAGTGTGCCATGGGCGTTCACATTTAAAGTGCACTGATCTTGATAGTCCCAGAACCTTTTTTTAGGTCTCGCGACCTATCGATGTGCGCAAGCGCATCGAGCGGAGGGAGAATTCATGTCGGCAAAATCAACTTCAAACTAAGGGCTTTCAGCCCCGCGGTTTTCTTGAAGTTCACGTGAATCACGTGAGCAACAAGCACGCGCATTCCCGCCTAGCACAGCACATCAAAGGGCTTCTCCTCCCCTAATTATTCATGGCCGGCCGCAGGCCGGCCGCACTTTCAGTTTCCCGGCATCTCCTCCCCTAATTATTCATGGCAGGCCGCAGGCCGGCCTTACTTTCAGTTCCCTCCTGTATCAGTTTCCCTGACGTCACATTCCCCGCCCTGCCTCCACCGTTCCCTGCAAATGTTGCCCTGCTTGTTTAATATGTGTTGTGGTTTTAAGTCCATACTTATGAGGGTGCCTGGGAAACTGCAAGATCCAGAGTACAAAGCGGTTTTGTTCTATTAGCACGCAATGTCTATTGGAGTATCACATGCGGTTTTGTTCTATTAGCACGCAATGTCTATTGGAGTCTCACATTAGACGGAGCCACTTCGCTATGGCAGATCCGAGGTTCTGTTTTTGCCTCTGCCCTCTTGTGCCAAGAAGGACAGACATAGATTTTCAAACCTCACTGGCCCGTGTTTGTTTTACAGTGCCAAATTGTGTATCCTCCCCACTGATACACTTCTTTACGTGTTGCAATTAACTAACTATCTGATCGCAAACATGAGCACGCATGCGCGCATCCTCCTCACTGATGCACTTCCATGTACTTGCTGTGCTTCACCAACGTCGCAGGCCCCAGACAGCAGAGCTATCGCTAGACGCAGCCTACGTTGCACGATATTTACTTATAGGAAAATTGTCCCCTTCCATCAGCTCTACTTGGGGCACAATCGCCCTCCTCCCCACCCCCCTTTCCCCACCCCCTAGCCCCCGGTGCAACTACTGTACTTATTATAGCTAACCCTTGTGCATCAGTGACACCAGATAGAGGGGTGTGAGGAAACGACCACTGCACTCCAGCGCGTGCTTCTGTGCAGCGCTTCCTTAGTACAACGATGAGTGAGTGAAAGTGACCCCATGCTCTTCTTAGGAGAGACTCCCCCCCACACACACACACACACTGTCCCTACTCTTTCGCTTCAGAGGGGAGTTCTCATGTTCTCTGAGTGGGCGCCGGGGTCCCTCACTGATACTACTAGCAAAGCTGGATGCTCCTCCCCTAATTATTCACTTTCCCGGCCGCTCACAGCACATCAAAGGGCTTCGCCCAGCGTGCGCTCTGCGGCTTCTCCTCCCCTATGCCTTTTCTTTCACACGCAGCCTCCTCTCGCCCCCTGCAACACTCCTGCCTCCCCCCTCACTAACTGTCTTCCTAGTTATTTCAACAATCCACCCTCTACTCAGCTCCCCTCTTGTTATATAGATTAATGTATCTTTCATGGAGCACTGCATTGTTCATCAGTGGCGACGAATTGCATGATCTTAGCCAATGCGACAGGAATACCAACAATTTGAAGAAGCTTGTGCTAGACTTCTGCTATTGTACAGTGCTCCCGATATCTAAATGCCCATCTTGTTTTTTTAGCCGACCTTCTTGTGGTCGGTAGGTGACGCCCAGTTTTAAGCAAGCGGACTGGAGTTTTCTGAGTGACGCTGACGCTCCATTTTGGCAGAGTTACTGATCGCATGGCAGGCACCTAAATACTGCTTCTGGCGATACGGTTAAATTAGTATGCTCATCCGTTTCACAAAATCAGCTTTATGATACTTGAATTCTTAGCATGGAAATATTGCTGGAAGCTATGTTGTAACGCAATTAGGATGTGGCTTTAAGGGCTGGAGGGCCGTCTCGGAAGGTGGGGAACAACTTTAGAGTCTGGCATAAGGCTAATGTTTGAACATCCTGTGATTCTGGGTAGATCACTTAATTTCCCAATGCCCAAAAATGTGTCCGCCTGTAACGAAACTGGTGCTCGAGTAAAGCGCTCTGATGCCTTCAAGTTCACGCTGTAGAAAACCGCAAAAAAATGCACATCAGAAACAGAGCACTTTAAGTGCATCTTTTCCATCAGTAGAAATGAGGCATTTGCCGCAGTGAACAACAAGCACTGGCGTTGCCAATAGGTCTCGCAGTAGGAAAGTTGGAGCTATTACAATTGCAAATAACAATGCCTTTTTTTTGTTTTCATTTAAAAAACATAAAGGGCTTTGTCATTTACAAAACCAATAGCTCCAACTTTCCTACTGCGAGACCTATTGGCAACGCCAGTGCTTGTTTCAGTTTGGACACCATCTTTCTTAATGCCTTTTGGGAAATCCCAGATAAAACCCAAGCTAAATTCATGGAACCTGTCTCTAATCCCTCCAAGCCATTTGACACGCCCATTCATTTTGTGGAGGGTAATTAGCTCCATTAAACAGCTTCTAAGAGGAACTTGAGTTATTGAACCAGATCCTGATCCAAATAATTTATACCCTCAAGATCGAAGAATGGGCAATGGATCTAAGGCCCAGGTCCAGTCTCAGGGGTAAAAGAAGGGTGTTCATGGGTAAATTTGAGATTATCTTAATGAACCTATTTTCCGCAATAACTAGACCTTTTAGGTTTTCTAAGCCCCATAGTTCCGCTCCATAGAGCGCTGCACCCAGCCTTTTTGCTCTATGGAGTTCTATCAGTGGGGATATTGGTTTGTATGGAGAAACTTTGACCCTCTTGTTAATTGCACTATCTATATGTTGGAGTGTTAGAGTGCTCTTTTCTATTGGGTCCGACCAAGCTAGATTTTCATTTATTCGGACCCCAAGATAGTCAAAGAATTTTACCCTCGCCAAATTTTTGGAGTTGAGATGCAATGTTCCCTTTTGATGTTTATATGGGTTGAACACCATGTATTTGGTCTTACTGCAATTGATTACAAGCCGCCTCGAGTTACAGGCCCCCTCAAATCTATTGAGAAGGTCCTGAATTCCTCTTGGCGTTTTTGCAATCAGTGAGGTGTCATCCGCTAATAGTAAACAGGGAACAGTTCTACCTGCCATTTTAGGGGGATCTCCATTACAATGAAAGAGTTTATCTATAACTCCATTCACAAAAAGTGTGAGTAGAGTGGGGGCCTGGACGCATCCCTAGCGGACACCATTTTGGATATTTATGTTGCCTGTGAGTCCACCCTTCGTGTTCCATCTAACCTTTGCAAAGTTGTTTACATGCAAACAAATCAAGATGTTAAGCAGATATGGTGTTAGACCCATATCTCTCAAAACGGACCACAATTGGGATCTATTGATGGAATCAAAGGCTGTTTTTAAGTCCACGAACACAACGTACAGGTAACCTCTATTGATGACCACTTCCTTCCAAATTATCATAAGGAATCTGAGGACCTGTTCCATTGTGCTCGTGGACTCCCTGAAGCCCACCTGAAGGTCAGAAAGTACATGGTTATTCTCCATCCATTGTTGGATTCTGGTCAGTATAACTTTCCCAGAGATTTTTTAGGAAATGTCAATGAGACTGATAGGTCTATAGTTTTCAGGGGAGCCCTTTTCTCCTTTCTTGAAGATGGGGATGATTTCAGCGCCCTTCCAGGAGGGTGGGACCTCTCCCCCTCCAAAATGGTGTTGAAAACTCTAGTTAATAATACCCCCCATATTTCAGGCTCCCTTCTGTACATGTCTCCGGGCAATTTGTCCAAGCCAGGGGCCTTCCCTTTCTGGATTGAATTTATGGCCAGAGTAGTCTCCCCAACAGTAATGGATGTATCCTCCATTAAGGGCTTCCAGTGGATCTATTTTTTCTTCCCCCGTGCAGTGTGTGGCCTAAAGTAGTGTGTGGTCTCAGTGTGTCTGGCCTAAAGTAGTGTGAGTACGCAGTGTGTGAGTGTGCACTGTTTGTGGCCTAAAGTAGTGGGAGGGCACAGTGTGTGAGTGCTCAGTGTGTCTAAGTGTCAGTATAATGAACATGGTGCTCATGTAAATCACTCCAGTGCCTTCAGATGGGGGGACAGGGGTGCAGTGTGTGTGTGAGGGTGCAGAGTGTGTGTGAGGGTGCAGAGTGTGTGTGAGGGTGCAGAGTGTGTGAGAGGGTGCAGAGTGTGTGAGAGGGTGCAGAGTGTGTGAGGGTGCAGAGTGTGTGAGGGTGCAGAGTGTGTGAGGGTGCAGAGTGTGTGAGGGTGCAGAGTGTGTGAGGGTGCAGAGTGTGTGTGAGGGTGCAGAGTGTGTGAGGGTGCAGAGTGTGTGAGGGTGCAGAGTGTGTGAGGGTGCAGAGTGTGTGAGGGTGCAGAGTGTGTGAGGGTGCAGAGTGTGTGGCCTAAAGTAGTGTGAGGGCACAGTGTGTGTGACCTAAAGTAGTGTGAGGGCGCAGTGTGTGTGGCCTAAAGTAGTGTGAGGGCGCAGTGTGTGTGGCCTAAAGTAGTGTGAGGGCACAGTGTGTGTGGACTAAAGTAGTGTGAGGGCGCAGTGTGTGTGGCTTAGAGTAGTGTGAGTGCGCAGTATGTGAGTGCGCAGTGTGTGAGTGTGCAGTGTTTGTGGCCTAAAGTAGTGTGAGGGCACAGTGTGTGAATGCACAGTGTGTGAGTGTGCAGTGTGTCTAAGTGTCAGTATAATGTACATGGTGCTCATGTAAATCACTCCAGTGCCTTCAGGTGCACGAGTGAGGGCGCAGGACATGGCTGAAGCAGGGGGCTGAGTAAAACAGAGCACGGAAAAGGACGTGGTGGGTTAAAAAAACCATGGCGGCAAGCAGGTCAGGAACTGGGTTCAACTCTCGGTGTTGCCTCAGGTCAAAAGCAGCTGGGGTGTTGTCTCTAAACAACAAGCTCTGGCATTGCGCAGAGGGGGGCGGGGGAGCGGATTCCTTTGAAGTGTAAACCAGCATGAGTGCGGAGAGAGGCTCACAGGCTGCCAAATGGTGTGCGATGTGCACGCGCCCGCACACAAGCACTGTAGGCAATCCGCCTGGAAAAGCCTTTGGGAGCATTTGTTAAAGCCCCTACTTAATATCTCACCAAGCATTGCTAACGCAATGGCTTAGGCAAGACCTAAAAATGGTTGTTAGCTCTTCTGGGCACTAGGTATCTCAGCAGCTGCCCCCTCAGTCCATAGGATCTCCTGCAGGCTTGCAGTCCTGTTCTTTGAAACAGTCTGCATAATATCTCACTTGCCTAGTCCAGAAAAAGGTGGCCCTAAACTGCCAAGGCCGTGGCTTCTTGGCAGGACCTCTGAATATTTTCTGCAGTGCGAGATTGGATTTCAAAGATGTATGCAACAAGGAGAAACAAAAATTCGCTTCCTGGAGGAAAATGTTACAGTTCAATTCGTGGAAGGTCTAGCCTTCTGTCGGACCATTCAGCATCCTTAAAAACAGTGTTCACCAATACATAGACTCTGCTCGCGATTACCTAATAGTGAGTTGTGATTCGCTATTAGGCAGTCGCAAACAGCTATGTACAACAGTGTGTTTTACACGATTTGCGATTCCCAGTGGGTTGCAAGTTGACCTACCTCATCCATATCCATCCATCTATACTACTATTATAAAGAGAGAACTGTGTCCTTTGAGCCAGGTAAACTCAAAGTACACCACCAATCTAAACACCCAAGACATCTTTGAAAACGTCTGGGCAAGCAAAAGGACATAGGCTATATAAAAATAAAAAATGTACGTTCTTTAAAAAATTTACGGATAAAAAAAAAGTAGTCCCTTGTAAGTAGCGCCGGCCGCGACGTGCGTGATGACATCGGGAGCGCGGGGAGGAGCGGCGTTCAGGAGCAAGAGGAAGAGCGGCTAACATGAGCGCGGGGAGGAGCGGCGTTCAGGAGCAAGAGGAAGAGCGGCTAACATGAGCGCGGGGAGGAGCTGCGGACAGACTGGGAGGAGCGGCGAGCGGACAAGCGGTAAGGAGCGGCGAGAAGCGGAGGAGCAGTGGAGCGGTCAACTCTGCAGCGCGGGGAGGAGCGGCGGCTGAGGTAAGTGAAGCAGCCGCAGGTGTGCACCAAGGGACGGGCAGGGGCCCTGAACACTGAGTGCTCAGAAAGCCTTTTCCACAAAGTCAGGACGTCGGGGGAAACAAAGCGTGGGCAGAAGCGGCCAGGACCTACGACGTGCGGGGGCCATGAACACTGAGTGCTCAGAAAGCCTGTTCCACAAAGTCGGGACGTCAAGGAAAACAAAGCGTGGGCAGAAGTGGCCAGGACCAACAAAACGGCCGCTCTGCTGCGCCTCTCCTGCTGCAATGCTGCCCCCAGCCCCTTCTGCCCCGGGCAACGCCGGGGCGGGCTGCTAGTACTAATATAATAAAGAGAGAGCCCAAACCTTTGAGGTGGGTAATCTCAGGAACCACAGCACCAAACACAACACCCAATACAGCGTTGGAAAGAGCAGTTGCAGCAGAAGGACATAGGCTATGCAGACGCCCACCATATACATTTAAAAGGTAAAAGGACCGTGCCAGCAAAGTAGTCCATTGTGGGCGTGTCTGTGTTGTGCTGTGGGCGTGTGCTGGGGGCAGGACAAACGCTGAGGGCGTGTGGTACGTTCCGCCCTTCATGCCATATCTCATATTGTGTGCTAATCCCACCCTGCTCCCTTTTAATACCCCCGCACCCCATAATCATAACCCACCCGTACTCCTTAAAATACCCCAACACCCTTAAACACTAACCCATCTTAACCCTATAAATATACCCTGTACCCCAAAACCCAAACCTAGCCATGAACCCTATAAATTCCCCTGTACCTCAAAACCCAAACCTACCCCTGAACCCTAAAAATACCCCTGTACCCCCAAACCTAGCCCTGAACCCTAAAAATACCTCTGTACCCCTAACCTACCCCTGAACCCTAAAATACCCCTGTACCCCAAAACCCAAACCTATCTCTGAACCCTTAAAATACCCCTGAACCCTAAAAATACCCCTGTTCCCCAAAACCCAAACCTAGCCCTGAACCCTAAAAATAACCCTGTACCCCAAAACCCAAACCTAGCCCTGAACCCTAAAAATACCCCTGTACCCCAAAACCCAAACCTAGCCCTGAACCCTTAAAATACCCCTATACCCCAAAACCCAAACCTAGCCCTGAACCCTAAAAATACCCCTGTACCCCAAAACCCATACCTATCCCTAAACCCTAAACTACCCCTGTACCCCGTAACCCAAAACTATATCTGAACTCTTAAAATACCCAAACACCCCAAAACATATCTCAGTACCCCAAAACATATACCCCTATACCCATACTTACCATATCCAAACATAAAAAAAAACATGCATTTACCATTCATGCATTTACAACGAATTTCGTTGTAAATGTATGCGTGGTAAAAGCATATAAAATGTAATGCCATGCGTTATAATGGCATTGCGGAGTCATGGTACTTTCGTAATGAAAGTATCGGAGTGATGGTATGCGGAAAGAAAGTTGCGGAATAATGGGTGTTTACCCTCCCCCGGTAAGTACATTGGTGGCACGGCGGCCCACATCTTCAGCAACATACTCCTATCCAGCACCGACATACACTTTTAGACACACCTCCCGCCACAAGTTCTAGAATTGCGAACTTTAGAGCTGGGGAGCTACGTTCGAATCTCGGCATCAGCTCAACATCCTGTGATTCCAGGCAAATCGCTTTGCCTCCCCGTGCCTACCACAAATTAATGTGTTCTGTAATGTAAATTGTGCTCATTCCATGTTGTCGAGTTTGCGCTATATAATATTGCAAGGAAAAATAAAGTAGGGAAACTCGAGTTCACACACTACTGAACTCGCACTCTTAAGTGCATCAGCAGTTCACTGTGAATCGGAGCGTTTCACAGGCCTGTCACAGATAAGAAATGCTATCAAAACGAAATCCTACGAAACAATATACTACTGGCCGGCAGCAATTCGTACCCGGCCAAGTCTGGACGGGCTGCTAGTTAATATTCTTAAGGTAGGTCTCTGTTTTCACGAGAGCAAAGGGAGACAGCAGTTTCAGCAGGTAAAGAGAAAAAAGCTGAGAGATTGGGAGGGGGGAGAGAGGATAGTTAACGCAGCACACGAAGGCTGGGAGAAGAGAGAGAGTGAGGCAAGCTGGAATCTGGTAGAATAGTAAGAGGAAGACGCCGTGGTGGGAAGAGAGAGCAATAGCTATCGAAACAGGGCACTTAGCAGGAATAACTTACACAAAGTGAAAAAGGTTTGTTGAAAACATGGACAGAAAGCATCGAGTTAAAAGTGGAGGGGGAATCTGTATGAAATAAAACCGACTAGAAAAACGGACCATGAGGGGGATGGAAAGCATTCACATATTGAAAGTAGATTGTATTGAAGTGAATGTACCTGATGAAATTAACATGACACAAAGATGATTGTAAATACATGTTTTATTGTTTGTCTACAGTTTTCCCTGACGACGAACCCATGTAAGGGTTTGAAATGCATTGGTTAAAAATAAACTGCTGAAAAAAGAACCATGCTTCAGTGCGTGCTTTGGGGAGAGAGGTTCGTTTGGCCCACCAAAGCATGAGAAACTTCGTAAATTTGCAGCCCCTTGCTTGAGGATGGATTAAGAAGGATGTTTATTTAACAGGATAAAGAATAACATTGCGCAAAACGGATGGTTTAAAAATGAAGATTAATACAAGTAAATGAAGAAATTGAGGCAAATGCAGAGTTAATAGGCTGTCGCCACTGGAGTGGGGTTAAAAAGTAGCCCCACAATTTTGATGTAGGGATGGTGGCCTGCCGGGGTCAGCAGACCACCATGTCTGTGATTGCTTTTAAATAAAGCAACTTTTTTCTGAAATGTAGCCCGTTTTTCTTAAAAGAAAAATAAATTGTTTAGAAAAAATAATGAAAAGATTTATTTTCATTTTTTAAGAGTAGGCAGTGGTCTGTGGGACCAGTGGCGGCTCCTCCTCCGCTATGGTGGAAGAGTGTCGCCTCTCTGCTTGCAGCAGTAAAATAAAGGAAACATAAAAATGATAACAACTCAATGTTATTATCATTTAATGTTTTCCTGCTGCGGCAGCTTTGCGAGCGGTGCAGGGCTGCTCACACAGGAGCAGGGGAATGAGTGGTTTGTCCACTCCAAGTGCGCGTGATTGTTTGGCTGGCCAAACATTCTTGCTCACTTTGCTTGATCTCCACCAGGATGCATTACAGCCTGGGTGGTAAACATGCCCAGGCTCACACTGCCTGTCTGAGCGCTGAACCATGGCGCTCGGACCAATCACAATGCTGTATTGCAGCGTTGTGATTGACTAGGGGGAGCCTGGTGTTTCCTGTTCAGTCCAGGGAAGATGACCGAGGGACAACAGAGGAGAGAGGCGGCAATCGTTTTTTTTTTTAACTCACCCACCCCACTCATCCCCCTGTCCCTGATCAGTGCCGGCGCCACTACGTGGGACCACTGCCTGTTCTTAACAAACGCTTTTGCAACCATTCACAAAGGGGAAGGGGTCCCCTGGGGACCTCTTTAAGTTTGTGAATGGGTTACCACCTACTTGAAGTAGGTGGTAAAATGCAAATGGTTTGAAAGCGCATTTCAGTCGCAAAACATTCACACACAACACTCACTGCGAGTCGATATTAGGAAAGGACGCCCCTTCCTAACACCAAATCGCTAACCCATTTTGCGAATCGGTAATAGGTTACCTAATCGCAAAATAGGGTTTGGTACATAGTGAAAGGTTATTTTCTGGTCACAAACAGCCCGGATTGTGCGTATCGGGCCATTTGCGACATCGAAAAATCTTTGTACCTCTGACCCCAAATGTTGTACTGTACAGTCTTTATTAACAGCACCATCCTGCCTGTCGAGACTAGTTGCATGCCTGTAATTCATCACTGAATATGTGCTTGCTCCTTTATTTCTGCACAGGCTAGCGCCCTGAAGTCACTGTATGATTTGGTGCTCTACTAAAAATTCTAAAATAAATAAATGCATCAGTTGCTCTGCCAGCTCATATGGGAGTTGCTTACAGCTTCCTGAAATCTCTGATGTTGTCTTCAGTTGAGAAAGCCAGGCACTGGTGAAGCCTTTTGGGAAAAGCTATTCCCCTAACTAGATGTCGTTACCAAGGCAGAGACATGCTAGCATCCTTACGCCAGCCGCTGGTATGGAAACCTCCCGCTGGGTTGTCCCAGCACATTATTGCTTCTGATTCAAAGAACCCTGATTCGAAGAAGGCTTTTCTAAAAGACTGAACCCAGCACATTTGCCCCAGGGGAGCAATTACTTTGCTTAGTGAGACAGAAATCTAGGTTTTCTTGTGGAAGTGGCCAAGTGTGACTGGAAAGCCACTGTAGCAGCAGCACCTCAGTGAGGCTTGAGAGTTTTAAGGTTACATTTCTACAAATGCTTTTTAATCAGTTTAGTTATAGTTTATTTTACAATTCCAAGTGCATTACCAATTTAATCGTGAATCCTTGTTCTCCCTGCTTGTGGACCTTGCTACCCCATCTCTCGATTTAATCCCATCTGAGCGGCTTGCATTGAAGGCGCTCAACAGTGTTTTCTGCTTGCACTGCGCATGCTTATCCTGCCATGGACTTCTGTCTGCCATGTTGGGGAAGGGAAGAGTGGTGTGCCCACTTAGTGGCTACGCTTAAGTGGTAACTTCTATCTTGGTTGTTTCTAGGAAGGCCGATGCACTCTCGGTCCATGTGCATGAAGAGTGAGTAATCTGCTACTGTGCACAGCAAATAGACTTTTGAGTCCAATATGCAGGGTAGAGGAAACGGGCGCATTCTGGATCTCAGGCTTACGGTTTGTTGATTCTTACACCCAGAGAGCCTTTTCTCCCCAGATTGAACTTACTGTGAGGCTATTGCTCTGTGACCGCGACCTACTAATGGGTTTTCGCTTCGGTCTCCCCTAACAAAAGAATCCTATGACCTCTCTTTGCTACCATTCGTTATTTGAAATTGGATTGCTGCCCCAAAATCAATGGCAAATGAAGTGAAAGACCCTACTGTTGACTAATGTGTGTCTTGGCATATAATATGGCATGGCAGCAGTGAGAGCACATTTCATTTTTCCATTAAATACTTTTCTCACCAAAACAGAAATCGCCTGAGTTACTTTTCGTTTGTCTGTTTGCTCTAATAATCATTGGAAATTATTCAGACATCTCTCAAATTCTTTCAACTGATTTCTTTGTGTTTGCTGTTTTAGGTTTATCCTTCAGAAGAGAAAAGATGCCGGGTTTCACTGTGGTGTTGGCTAGCCAGCACATGCGCTGTATTCTTGAGACATGTTATCAATCAGTGGGCTTTCTGCCTGCCCATAGCTTACCACTGGTAAGCTTCAGCGTCGCTCTCCTTTGCTTTACTGCTATTCGTCATGGCATGCAGGCAAGATGTCTTGTTCTTGTGCTTGGCCCTCCCACGGAGCATGGACCAAGCACTTGTCTCCTTTCACTGCTCCCTTTCTTTGAAACAATTTTTTTTGTTTGTCTTCAAGCACTCCACATGAGTACTCGTGTTTTCAGTCTCCCCTATCTGTGTTGTTACTTTTCCCTTTCACCTCTCTGCCCCATCTGTTTCTTCTCTAATCTGCCTCCCTGCCCTTGATTATGTTTGTCTTTTTCCCATCCATCTGCCTTTTTAAGTCTCGCCTGACCATGCACTTGTGCTAGGCTGGCGAGACTTTTAGTAAGGGCTTAAAAAAAATGCTACCATGGCCGGCGGACAGCTTGCGTGCATGTGCGCGGGCGCACACTTACGAGCAGAGGCGCCATATGGCTTTCCTTGTCATGCTCATTAAGCGCATCACGATCACTTTCACTTTCGCGGCCGCTACGTTACTTTTACACCACAGCATTGCCTCTGCATAGTGTCCAGGGCACTCAACTGTTTTAGTCCATTTCCCCGACTGCAAGGCACTCTGTATTTGCCATTCAGGAGGCCCTCGCAGCAGCACCTTTTTGTACAAGATGCCTACCGCCCAAACAAAGTGCGGCATCTTCTAGGGGGAGTTGCACCTCCAGTTACCTCCAGGCCATTGGGCCTCTCCAGCTGGGCACGCTGCCATCCTTCACTGAAGCGCGTGGCTCAGGGCTGCATCTATCCAGGACAGGGCGGCCCTCCCCGCCACTCATCCAAATCACGCGACAGCCCTCAATAGAGTCAGGAGTTTCTGGGCCCCGGGCTCACCACTCATAGGCTCTTTGGGAAAGGGAGACAGAGTTCGCCGTCGACCCCTTCATTACTGGTCCCAACACTGGGACGCTCTCCATACTTCCACTCCGCACTCTTCTGGCACCGCCTGCTACAGCCTGTCCCTTGCCGCCACTGCACTCGTCTGCACAATGCTGCCCTTCAGAATGTGGTCTCACCCTCTGGTGTTGTGCCCCGGAGGCACCATGCAGGTCGCAGCCAGGTCTGTCCTAGCTGGGTACGTGCTGATTCTCAGGTCTCCATGCATGTCACCCGCTAAATACGACTGGGGGGAGGGGGGCTGGTTCACGGGGGGCCCTGCTCGGGTCACCATTCAGTCCTGGCCCTGGGTGAGCTCCGAAGGCTGTTCTTCAGATGGGGCCCACTGCTGCCTATCACAACACAGGGTATGCCGGCAACTTTGGTAGCAGCCACCGTCTGCCATCAGAGCAAGCCGCACCTCACCCCCTGATCTACACTCCAATACATAGCACGCCCGGGGATACAGCGGTTACCAGTAATCGCCCGGGTGCAGGGCTCACTAAATGCGCAATGAATATGAGGGGGCTGCTAAAGTTTCTGTAGGATTTGCGGCCAGCAGAGCTCTTGCTTAGAGCGTTTGATCAGCCATCTTGCGTGGCCACACCCCGTGCCCCTCCACCCCTCGACCCCTTCACCCACCCAGACCTGCCAGATAGTTGATATTAGGAACAAGTGGGTGGGTGGTAGTTAGAGGGTGGACGTTCTCATAAGAACCTCTCAATAGAAATGTTATATTAGGTAACATAAAAATGTTAGTCATTTCTGCTCTGGAACATTTGGGAAGCTACAAACCGCTAAAGAAGACAATGGTAGAGCAGCTATTATCCGATTTGAATTAAAGACTTATCGAAAACTCATCCAAGGATGTTTTCTCCACAAGTCTCAGTCCATCCTGAATTGGGTGTGATGTGTTAGCTGGCCATCATACTCTTCCATCTGAGGAAAGTGTGTGGTGCAGCTTGGTATTACTTCAAAAATACACCAACTAAAGACACTGTACTTCGCCGGAATATTTTTTTTTATCAGCTGTCTAATTAGAACAAATATTAAAAGCCTTATCTCGGTCAGGAGTGAAAACAGAAACTAGAATGGCATGGCATGGTAGTGGTCAAGAATAATGGTCACACTAGAAACAAGCATTGGCATAGCCAATAGGTCTCACCTTTGGGACCTTGTAAGTGTTTGATTATCCAGCACAACATCAACTGTTGCAAGGCTAAACCCTTATATTGTCCCAAAGGCGAGACCTATTGGCTATACCAATGCTTGTTAAAACACCTATTGCTGTGTGATTTTGGTGCTGGTAAGTTTGCACTGCTGTCATTTGTGCAGTGACTGTTCTGTGATCCTAATATGCACCCTATCCAGGCTCACACTGGATAGGGTGCAAACGTTGCTCAGTTGTAGATTTGAAGAACACAGCGGTAGAGTAACACAGCAGTGGTTTTAGGTAAGTGGCTCTAATCTCACATTTCACTTACAGATTTATAATGTAGCATGGTAAATGAAGAAAAAAAGATGAAGTGTTTGCTAGATAATTTGCCTGCAGAAATGCAGTAACAATAGGCTTGAAAACGCGCTCCTTTGCTCAGTACTGAGTGTAACTGCAGAGAAGTAACACATTTCTTGAATTGTTTTCTCTGTCCTGCAACTCTGGTGCAGTTGAGACTCTGCTGGCTGACAATAAGCGGCTCTGCAAAGAGATCCTCCTGCCAGGGCTCTTTATACAGAAAACTCCTGATGTGCAGCTCTCTCATGGGCAGCGACCCCTGTCATGGACGGCCACAAGAGAAGAGAAAAGGACACACTCCACATTGGCTCAGAGCTCACATTACATACACTATAGTCAACTGTGCATGAGACAAACGCAAGTACACACCACCACAGACACGCAAACTCCAAGCAGGACAGATGCCCGTGCAGCACATCACACAGGGGCTCACACTGCAGAAACAACACATATTATGTAGAACATGCACACTACACACAAGGGCACCACCATGACTCACAATGGACACAAGTTAGAAGTACACAGAACAGACACTTGGGAGCATACAGACACAGGCACATGCACACTCTATAGATACATACTCAGCAAAACATGCAAAGACACACCACACAAACACATAAGGTGGCTGCTAAGAAAAGCGGTACGCACAAAACAGAGGTACACAGACTAGATGTATATCAGCTTACCACACACACCTGGAATAATCTGAACTGTCGCATTTACATATGAGATACATGGTTAGTAGTTGTTTTGGCAGCGATGACCAGGGCGATATGTGGTGCAAGCTGCAGTGACCTCCTGGTCAGGCCCTTGACACTTAATATTTGACAAATTAAGCACTGACACACACACTATCCAGATGCATAAATATCAAAGATGTGAACATTACAAACACAGCATTAGTGCACAGAAAGTGACATATAAATAATGTTCAATACTATACACAACTCCTCCTCATCCAATGGCAAACTCTCCCAGTGACTTCCTTCGTAGTCCAGGAGGGGGCAGTAGTGATGTGCTTAGAATAACGCCTCCTATTTAGGGTCTTTTCCAGTCCAAAAGAAGCAATTTTACTCCCCCTGGATTGCTAACAGAGAGGGAAGTAAACGGTTATTTCCCTTGGGATTCGTGCTCTGTTTCACAATAGAGAACTAGAGGCGTGATATGCTAATTTGCTTTTTATTGACCTCAAAATCCACTATTTCTAGCCCATTTTCCACGGAGTGGCAGGCATAGCTTCTTTTTCATCAATGTACATTCGCTCAGTGTTTGGCATTCGTGACCATCCAGTTGCTCAAGCTCTCTGTTTCGCTCCAGACTGGTTGGTGACCAGCCGCGGCCCATGCAGTTAAGAGTGGTGGGGCGGGGGGGGGATTTGACAGACGACCATGAGGGAAAATTAAATAAATAATTCATTTCCCCTAGTCTCTGCTTAAGCCCCCCCCCCCCTCCCCCCCTCCCCCCCTCCCCTCCCCACTGCCCCACGGCTCTTCTACGGCTCTTACCTGCACCGGTCGCAGCTGTTCTTCACAGCGTTTTTAGGTCTCGCCTGTCGATGCGCATGCGCATCGAGCAAGGCGAGAGTATTGGGACTTATCCGCTCTTTATCCACACTGCAAGGAATCGTGGCGATTCCTTGCAGTGCCCGTGACTTTTAAGCTCAATGCGCATGCGCATTGAGCTTAAAAGCGCGTGCACGTCCGTCTTTGTTTACCCGCTCCGCCCCCTCCCCTTCCCGCCGTGTCGCATTTCTCCTCCCCCCTCCCCTCTCTTCCCTCCGGCTTGTTTGTTTATTTGACCCGCTCCGCCCCCTCCCCTTCCCGCCGTGTCGCATTTCTCCTCCCCCCTCCCCTCTCTTCCCTCCGTCTTGTTTTTTGTTGTTTATTTTTTATTTTTATAATGTTTGCTTTTCTTCCTGTCTTATGCCTTGTCCCTGTAAAGCGCTTATACTGTGACCAGAATCTTGACGTGCTATGCAAACAACCTAAATAAATGCATAATTCAATTCACTGTACACCGTTGATTTGTCTGGCCATGTGATGGCTTGTACCAAGTGTGATGCCAGATTGTCTCCACGTTGGTAGGAAAAGAGTGGCGGATCCTTGAAGGGTTCAAAAGTACGAAGTATAGTCCAGCCACCGTCCAACCCTGAACGACCCGACCTTTAGGTTAGTTTCACACCAGTTTCCCTACCAGTGCGCCACCCCACGCGCCTGTTTTGTCTATATATCCTCATTCCTTCCCTTTTTCCACGCAGGCCCTGGAATTACTCAGAAGATCTCCCGGTTTCTTTCCTAGGATAATCGATCCGCTTACAACCCAACAGGTACACAATCACATTTTCTGTCTCATCACCACCCGCCCGGCCTCATCTTCGAAGGCCCCCGCTCTCCCACCAGACCCCCGATGCCCTGCACTCCTGTCTTTCCCTCTCCCTTCTCCCCCCCCCACCCCCCCCCCCACCTGCACCACCCTCCTCTCCCAGCCCACTGGCCGATGCACTCCTAGCATTTAGATGCCTACACAGTTCGCCATGCAGATCACACTCGTTGCTTTCCGCCCTGCGGACACCGGCAGACGCCCAGCTTTGTACCCCGCCTGTCCGACCTGGCCATCCCCGTTCCCGGGTTTTTCCGCGCTCCCCACCCTTCACCACGTCCAGACCATTCCTCTTTGCTACCCTCAGTTCGCCCCCCCCCACCCCCAGTTGCTCCATGTACTCACTCCATGGGCCATCGTGGAACCGACCTTCCCCGATCCCACCTCAGGGACGCCTCTCCACGGTCCACTACTTGCTCCCAGCCTCTCGGGGCTGCACACCAGTCTACCCCTACACCAGTTGATGTATCCCCCGCGCCCCTTACTGCCACTCCGCCAGTCAGCAGGCCACCCGGTTTCAGCCATAGCTCTCTCCTCCGGCCCCTCTCGCCCCACATATTTACTTCTCTCTCACACCACGCACTTGCCTAGCCCTTACATCACCCCCTGAGGCCCCCTGCCATGCGCGCAATTAGCACCCAACCCTCCAGTGCTTGTCATTCTCCAGGCCTCCGTCTTTACTCCCTCCCCACTCCCCCCCCCCGCCCCCTTCTCTCTTCTCTTTTGTTGTTTATTTTTTATTTTTATAATGTTTGCTTTTCTTCCTGTCTTATGCCTTGTCCCTGTAAAGCGCTTATACTGTGACCAGAATCTTGACGTGCTATGCAAACAACCTAAATAAATGCATAATTCAATTCACTGGGTATCAACAAGTTACAGAATTAACGCCTTAACAGCCAGCGTTATTTTTCTAAACTTGTCTTGTAGTATGCCAAACATGACTCTTCAGGCAAAGTTAACACTTTCTGCGTTATAACGGCGGGCCAGAGAGAAGGCTGCGCTGCTTGGCTCAGACCAGGGGGGCACTGCTGTCTGTGCCTGCCCTGCTCCTCGCAGCTGCCCCGGACGTTGATGACTGGTCTCCGGGAACACTGGATGTGTGAGCTCTATCAGCGCGGCACCCTTTCACAAGCGCCGTGTGGCTATGCTTTCATTGTTGTGTGTTTTCCCTGCTGCCTCTCTGCTCCCGCTCCCACTGCCCCCTACCTCTTCCCTTTCTGTCAGTTACCGGGCTTCAGCTTGTTGTTTAAGAGAGGCCGGTGCATTCTCGACATTACCAGTTTGTGGAAATAAATTAAACAAATGAGGCAAAACACATATTCGCAATTAATTGTACATCTCAGTAACATAGGCAATACGATCATCTCTGCGCCCGTTTCACAAACGCTCAGCTGGTTTTGCTTTGATATAGGGTAGGGAGTGCTTTGTTATTAGGCCTCATTTTGTCCATCCATGTTTTTGATCTTCTAAGCGTTTTGTGGCAGTTTGTAACAAATGCATTTACTGAGAGCCATGACGTTTCTGAACCTAACCACTGAATAACCGTACTGGAGGGGAACCTGCTATAGTGTTTTAAAATTGTATTTGTTATCTAGTGGGTGTTTCTGGGTGTATCATGTACGTCTGCTTTTCGTGGGAGATGTTTATCTATGTGCTTTAAACTATCCCTGGCTTAACAGAAATTGGGGAGGGAGGGGGCAGTGCATGCAGACAGAATTTAGAGGGTTTTGATAAGGGCATGTAGTAAGTCCTTCCACGCATTCCTCGCAGATATGTGGTACTTGGTATCATGTTCTGTTTTGTATGAGGGAGACTTATTACCATGTTCCACTCCTTAAAGTACTATAAAGCTGCCTCTCAGAAGAGGAGGCCCCATTTCCCACGTGTGAGCGCAAACAGCTGCTGACCCTCTTGGGCTGAGGACGTTGAACAACCTGTCCCGTGGGATGCCTTCATCGTCCTCCAACGGCACATAAGAGGCTGCAATTGACCGGGGTCCCCACTTTTGGGACGCCCATGTCACCCTCAACCCCTCACCCTCACTCACCCTCAACCCCTCAAACTCACCCTCACTCACCCTCAACCCCTCACCCTCAACCCCTCACCCACCCTCACCCTCACTCACCCTGACCATCACTCACCCTCAACCCCTCACTCACCCTCAACTTCTCTCACCCTCACCCTCACTCACCCTCACTCACCCTCACTCACCCTCACTCACCCTCACTCACCCTCACTCACCCTCACTCACCCTCAACCCCTCACCCTCACTCACCCTCAACACCTCACCCTCAACCCCTCACCCTCAACCCCTCACCCTCAACCCCTCACCCTCAACCCCTCACCCTCAACCCCTCACCCTCACTCACTCACCCTCAACCCCTCACCCTCAACACCTCACTCACACTCACTCCCACTCATCCTCACTCAACCACCCTCAACCTCACTCACCCTCAACCCCTCACCCTCAACCCCTCACCCTCACTCACTCACGCTCAACCCCTCACCCTCAAACCCTCAACCCCTCACCCTCACTCACTCACCCTCACTCACTCACCCTCAACGCCTCCCCCTCAACTCCTCACCCTCACTCACCCTCACTCACCCTCAACCCCTCACTCACCCTCAACACCTCACCCTCAACACCTCACCCACCCTCACCCTCACTCACCCTGACCATCACTCACCCTCAACCCCTCACTCACCCTCAACCCCTCACTCACCCTCAACCCCTCACTCACCCTCACTCTCACTCATCCTCACTCACCCTCAACACCTCACCCTCACTCACCCTCACTCACCCTCACCCTCAACGCCTCACCCTCAACGCCTCACCCTCAACCCCTCACTCACCCTTACTCTCACTCATCCTCACTCACCCTCAACCCCTCACACTCACTCACACTCACTCACCCTCAACCCCTCACCCTCACTCACTCACCCTCAACACCTCACCCTCAACTCCTCACTCACCCTCACTCTCACTCATCCTCACTCAACCACCCTCAACCTCACTCACCCTCAACCCCTCATCCTCAACCCCTCACCCTCAACACCTCACCCTCAACACCTCACCCTCAACCCCTCACCCTCAATCCCTCACCCTCAACCCCTCACCCTCACTCACTCACCCTCAACCCCTCACCCTCAACCCCTCACTCACCCTCACTCTCACTCACTCTCACTCACCCTCACTCACCCTCACTCACCCTCACTCACCCTCACTCACCCTCACTCACCCTCAACACCTCACTCACCCTCACTCATCCTCACTCACCCTCAACCCCTCACCCTCACCCTCACCCACCCTCAAACCCTCACCCTAACTCACCCTCACCCTCACCCACCCTCACCCTCACTCACTCACCCTCACTCTCACTCACCCTCAACCCCTCACTCACCCTCAACCCCTCACTCACCCTCAACCCCTCACTCACCCTCAACCCCTCACTCACCCTCACTCACCCTCACACACCCTCACTCACCCTCACACAGTGCAATAGGTCTCGGAGCATTTCAGTTAGACCTTTTAGAATTGTTTATGGCTTTTTTTATTTGTAATTCTTTAGCATTGGCTACAGGGAACAAAAATGCTAAAGACTTACAAAAAAACCCATAAACAATTCTAAAAGCACTAACTCTAATGCTGCGAGACCTATTGCATTTCCAATGCTTGTTTGCACAGGGAGTTGTTCTATACTTCACAGCTACTTTAAATTTAAAAAGTAGCGCTGTGAAATAGTAGCGCTATGACTTGCGCCCAGTGCTGACTGCGTCAGAGCGTTTTTCCATGACTTTCAGCCGTGCTGACCATCATCCGTGATGCTATTCAGCGCTGCTAAAAGACACTGATATTGATAAGACAATCGCCCTCGGAGTTTTATTTTATTTTTATTTATGTGATTTTATATGCCGAGACCTATTGGCTTTGACAATGCTTGTACCTCTAACCGGCCTGGGCTTAAAAATACAGGCCAGGCCGGTTAAAAAAAGAAAGACAGCCTCACGGCGGCAACTCTCTTTGTCAATGTCTGTTTTTAATGATTCCACGTTCATGCAATCTGATGCAAGGGGTCACGTGACGGCTCGAGCAGAGCTCAGTACCAGTGATGCTACCGTGCTGTTTCTGAACCGGAGACCTGCAGAGCACGGGACAGGTTTTGGGGCTCTGAATGCGCATGATTTAAGGGCACTCAGGTTTTATCATCAAATGCTGATTCCTGCCCACGGCCAGGCCGCTCGGCAGTCAGGGAAGCTTCGAGTGGGCGAGCAATCTTCCAATAAAAATGTCAGCGAGATCTACGGAGCAATCGCCAGCCTTTCCAAAGCAGTACTTTTTTTTGCTTAATTTGTGCTGGTGGTTGCAGGTGTCGGGCTCCGGCAATAATTTCGGGAGTTCCTGACTGACGTGTCATCAACAAAGTTTGACCCAGAGAGAAAGGCAGGGAGGAGGAGAAAGATAGGGAAACGGTGACAAATGGAGAAGCAGCATTGAAAAATAATCTTCAAGACAGGTAATAAGTGTAGGTGCTGGAGGCAGTCTTGGTGGTTGGCAACCCCAGCAGCGGGCTCCAAGGAAACCTTTGTCCGTCCCGCTTCTTTTTTTGGATTATTGTTTCTTTTTAATTAAAAAAAACGAATGATTCTCTGGTTAATACAACACTAGATGGAGCACGTAAGATGGTCACCCAGGGCTTTAAGTGGACCGGGTCTTGCTGGTGCTCAGCATCGGCAGTTCTAAAAAGCAGGTGCTAAGACAGGAACATCTAGGGCTGTCCATTTTTGCCCTCACCCTTAGGATAAGAGCAACGAAATCTTAACTCTGCAGCAGTGCCCCCCTTGACTGCCTTTGAGGCAACATCAAAGAGACTCGTTGTAGTTCTTTCATAGGCTCATCATTTCAGAATTGAAGCATTTTCTATCCTATATGCAACAAAGCAATACTTGTAGCTCATTTAATTTATGCAACTGACAACCATTGACAAAGCCAACAGTCCTGGCGTTCTGTAGGTGTAATGTTACTTGTATTATATATCTGGTTGCATTGACAGAAACAGCAAAATACCAGTCGGGCACCACACTAAGCTCAGCATATATTTTCAGTTTATGTGCTTTTAATCCACACCCTGAATACATCGGTCACGCCCCTTTGAGAGACCCCCCCACCCTCAGTTTTTTCATCCCATTTAAAGCCCTGTGGTCACCCTTTCTACTGCCTTGATTCCGGCTATGATACGACTTTGTAGAAGGGACAATTGCCAAATATTGTGTCTGCTTAGCACGTTTAGTCTGCGTTTCTGTATTGTGGACACCACAGGCGGAATGTGGCGCTAACTTGTAAGGCGAATGGCGCACTTCCTAATTCACACTCTCTTGTTTGCACATTGCTGGCATAACATCTAAAATTGTATAATCTTGTTTAACCCCTCCCCTGCTGATGACGGAACCACTCCGTCATCAGCCGCGGTCGCGCTGTGCTGATGACGGAGCGGTTCCGTCACGGCCCGCTCGGCACGCCTGCGCGGCGCAGATTCCGCACCTGCGCTCAGCGTTCCTTTGAGCGGGCGGGGCCGTGACGGAACCGCTCCGTCATGAGCACAGCGCAACCGCGGCTGGTGACGGAGCGCTTCCGTCACCAGCAAGGGCGCGCTGCGCGCCCCCCCGCCCCCTAAGAACTGCGGCGGAATAGCTGCCGCAGTGAAGAGGTTAATATACTCGCGTCCATACCTGGTTATTGGGATCCAGTAACCCAACATGTTTACCACACAAAATGGCGGACCTGTGTTTGTCTGGTTGGCTACCATACTCTGGTCATTATACTGATATGAAGAGGTCTCTTAATACATAGGTGGTTTGCAAGCCATCTCCATGTCCACAAGGAAAAGCTGTCAGCCTCACATACACAACACCACAAGTAACGAGCGTAGTCGAGTGAGTCATCTGGGAAATATATTTATGTATGTATATATAAACTTGTCTATTACCTATGAACTTTTAGCCATTTTTCACTTCCCATTACATGACTGCTTTTTTAATGCCTATTATTGTCGAAATATGTAGATTTATTCTCGTGTGATCAAGGCCTCTGAGGCTGAAACACTTCATAAGTTGTAGTATTTTATCAATAACTCTATTGTGGAGCACCAGCAGTCTGTGAAACACGTCAAAACATTTATTGCGAAGCAGTCGAGTACAGTAGCTGACGGAAATCTTGCGCACCATTTCCGACTGCAGAAGGCAGGACTGCATGCAAGGAGTATATTTGCTATATATATATATGTTTTATATATATATATATATATATTCACTGAAAAAAACAAAGGTTAAAGTGATGTTTTAGTAAGGTGAACATTTTACTGATAACATAACATTTTAAACTAAAAAATACACTAAAATTCAACAATTATAGTTATCTCTAGTAACTAACTCATGCCCTAGGGTCACTTTAACTCATGCCCCCATCCGGAGCCACTTTAGGCCCTGGGGACTCGATCCCTCAGGGCCAGTGTTAAAAGAGGATGGACGCTGCATGCCCTCTCCCCAAGCCATTATCAGCTCCAGGGACCCCCTTCTCCGGGGGCCCTCCTATTAAAGGTAGATGCCCTGGGGCTCATCCAGGGCACCCACCATACATCCGCAAGTCTACTGCGCCCACCACCACTTCCCCGCATGCTGCAGGAGCCAGCATTTCTCCTGCCTGCAGGGAGTAGCTACAAATTCTGAGGGTACAAGCAATATTTTGATTTGTTTCCCTGGCCGCATCAGTGCAGACAGGGAAACGGATCAATAGTGTGCCCCCAGCTGGCGGGAGCATCTTCAGACTTTGTTTGCTCCCGTTTGACCTGAGTCCTGTAATGACTACCAGCTATATTTTTCTCCTGTTGCTGGCGGCCAATCAGAGTGTTTGCTTCCACAAGAGTCAGAATCCCAAGATGGCCCAAGGGCAATATAGCTCACTGGACCAACCGGAACGCTCACTTTTTAAATTAGCGCTACCGCAAGAGTGTTTTGAGACTCTTTTGGACCTAGCTGTCCAGATATTTAATTATTTTTTAACCTTAATTTCTCAAACTACTGAACAGATTTACACCAAATTACAAAAAGCACAATCCGCAGACCAAGATCTAGCTTCTTGTCAAATTTGGTGAAATTCCTTTCAGCAGTTTTTGCTGTAGCCCGTCTTAATGAAATTTATGGAAAAGGCATGGGGATTTTGCATTTTGGGATCTCCCTTTTTTCTCGGCCCCCACTTGATGGATCACCCAAAAATTTCAAGGCAGGCGCTGAGGTGGAGGAACATTTTTATCGAAAGTTTTGTGAAGATTCATCAAACCGGGCCAGAGTTATTAGCAAAGCAAAGAACACTCAGTCTACAGAAAAGCAGACCTATCTATAACTACCTAGTGGCGGCAGCTATCGTCTTAACCAAAATGCAGTACTCAACAGCAGGATACACTTTATGTTTTGATAGAATAAAAGTATGAGATTTATTTAATCGTATCCCCTTGTAATGGTGCTTCTTGGGCTTTCCTGTCAGAAATTATTATCTTTATGGATTCATTTTAGTTGCTTGCCTGCCGCATGCATTCTCCGCACTAACCCGCAGTGGAAACTCCAGCAAAGGGCGAAAGCCATTTTTATTTTGCTAAAAACTTTGGTGGCACTTGATGATTCTTCACAAAACTTTCCCAACCAAAAAAAGCTCATTCACCTCCGCTGTTTCCTGGAAAGTTTCGGGGTGATCCGTCAAGCGGAGACCAAAAAAAAGAGGGGTCCAAAAAACAAATTTTTTCCCATGTACTGTCCATGCGGAAAAATTAGACACTGATTTAGAAAAATTAATGAACAGAATTACCCCAAATGTGGCAGGTATCTAGATATTTATCCAGAAAGCGTGCCTTTTGTGATGTGGTATATATCTGTTGAGCGTTTTAGAAAAATTAACGTCTAAAACTATTGCAATATGTTTTGACGTGGCATCTCGCAGGAAAGAACAACAAAAAAAGAGTTATGATTAGCTATTCCCCCATGACTATTGCAGGACAAAGCGATGAGTTTGGATGGCTGCAACATGAAAAAAAAAAAGTGTTGCGTCTGTCACTACAGGAGGCATAGACTCGGTCTCTGGGGCACAACATAATCTTAGAGCTCGGCCATTCCACTTTGAGATTCGTTGGTTCACACACAGGCATGCCCCTGAGACTGGATCATGCGCGCAGCGTGGAGTGCAGGACACTGATTCATGGCAGGAACCTAACAGGCTGCGTTTTGTATTAGCATTCTGCAAAGTGCACACCACATTAAAGACCCTAATTCAGTAGTGTGTCCTCTTCCAAGTACAATCCCATTCCACCAAACAAGCAAAAAAGTGTTTGGGAGAGAGGGGTATCTCCCTTCGAGAAGCTGTGTAAAAACTGTGGGGCAGATTTACAAGTTCCCTGCGCCACCAGTACGTCACTTTTTGTGACGTACTGGGGCACAGGGGGCTCCTCCATATTTACAAGGACAGGAAAAGCCACCCTGCATGACTTTTCCTCTCCTTGTAAATACAGCCCCTTCACATGCAGCACTTTGCGTTGAAGGGGCGTTCCATGGGTGTTGCTGTGGGTGTTCCCACGCAACACCCATGGAACAAGACGCATCTCCAGATTTACGAGAAATCGTAAAT